>NC_043709.1:5368-87355 GCF_006229205.1 Suricata suricatta
TCACACCCATGGAAACCACCCACTGTCCATCCACTAGGAAATGAATAAACAAGAGGTAGGACCGTGCATACGAGAGGCCACACGGACACCAGCACATCGCTGGTGCATGTCCCCCACATCACAGGGAGGTTCGGATGTCCTGCAGAGAGTGAGTGTCCTGTCCCAAGACCCCAAAGTCAAGAGCAGGGAAACAGGTGGACGGGGAGGGAAAGCAGATGTATACTTGTCCGGTGTTGGGTGGGGGGTCATTTTGAATAGACATGAGAGACTCTGGGGGTGAAGGAAATGTCCTGGATCATGGAGGTGGTCTCACGGGTGTGTACATCTGCCAAAACTCACCAAATTGGGCATTTTAAAATCATACAATTGACAGTATGAATGCTATGCCTTAATGAGCTAATTTTTTTTAAAGAAACAATGCCTGGTTATAATTAAGTCATTGGACGAATGCATGGACGATGAGTGAAATCCAGTGTTGCCTGGCATCTTCCTGAGGAGCCACTGCACACCTGTGAGTCCTGCATGTTTAGTTTGCCCCTGATTCCAGGGTCTCGGGGCTGCACCTACACCCTGGCTGCCCTGGAGGCCTCCCTCCCTGGGGGGGGCTCTCTGGCTGGGAAGGCCTGTGCCTGGGGGCAGCCTTCTTCTCTTGCACCTGGGAGTCAGCAGATGGGGCATCCGGAGGTGTGGTCCGCAGGCTCGCAGAGGTCCCAGCAGGATCGACCCACTTGTCCACAGTTGAGATCTGCTTCTCCCCCACCACCTCGACAGCTGGCTCCCAGTGTACGATGTCCTCCTGGGCTCAACCTTTTGTCCCCAGGATTTCAACCTGGGAGAAGGGAAGGGTATCTTTTGGGATGCAGATCACTGGGAGCCCACTGCTACTGCAGGCCAGGGCTCCAACACCCAGGCAGACCCCTGATACAATAAGGAGCAAGCATGGGAGCAAGCCGTGAGACATGGAGGAGAGAGTGCCAGGCCTCCTGTGCCCGCCCCGCCCCCCCCCACGCATCCCGATTGGGTCCCGACACTTGCAGCCAAACAGTCCTGACTTACACAAAAGACACAAGAACAGTAGCTGTCTGCCTCATGTCAATATCGGGCAGGATTATATGTCGGTCGTGCATCTCATGCTAATGCCTATTCACCCCTGGTTGGTGGGTTTGGGGGCTTTTCTGCTCAATGTTGTTTCTCACTTAATTTTATTCCTTCCAAAAATGATGATCTGTTATATGCACCAATGTTGATATGTTCTTAAACAATGCAAGTGTTAGGGCACTGACCCCCCACACAGTCAAAAATCCATGAATAACTTTGACTTCCCCAAAAACCTAACCACTAACAGCTACTGTAGAGCAGAAGCCTTACCGATCACATCAACATTTGATCAGTACACATTTTGCATGTGGTATGTATCATATGCTGAATCCTACATAAGCCAGAGAAAAGAAAATGTCATCAAGGAAACCATAAGGAAGAGAAAGTATATTTACAGGACTGTATGGTATGATTCTTTTTAAAAAAAAAAATCTACACATAAAAAAACCCTTAAAAACAAATCAATGTATAAGTAGACCTGCACAGTTCAACCCCATCAAGTCCATCTAGGTAGACCCTCCAAAGTCCCTCCAGATTAAGAATTACTATTTTATGGATGCCTGGGTGGCTCAGTCAGTTAAGCATCTGACTCTTGATTTGGGCTCAGGACATGGTCCCAGGGATGTGGGATCAAGCCCCAGGTAAGGCTCTGCACTGAGCGTGGAGGCTACTTTGGGGTTCTCTCTCTCCCTCGACTCCTCTCCCCTGCTCACACTCTTTCTTTCTTTTTTAAAAAATAATTAACTAAACTTCAAAAAAATTACCATTTTAAAGAGCATCCCCAGACTTCATATACCTACTTAGCATGTAGGTATATGTTTATATATGTTTATATATATCAATGTTTACATAAAATCACTCCTAAACCTGTTTATTATTATTAAAGGACATGGGGCTCTTAGTTGCAAGTGACAGAAGTTCAGCTCACATCTTGGATCATTTACATCTAAAGGTGCTGCAGGTACAGCTGGTTCCAGGGGCTGAGATGCCATTGTTGGGCTTCCTCCTCTACTCTCTTTGATTGCTTTTGGTTATACTTGGGTGTTGGTTTCCCTCTTCTGCCACAATCCACAATAATGACAAAGACTCTATTTCACCAGTCTGAGAGTCCCATGGAAGGACTATGGTTGGGTCTCAGGCCCAATTCATGAACTGATAACCCTGAACAGGATGGGGAGCCAACCAGTTAGACCCGGGTCACCTGCCTGCGCCCTGGCAAGGGGTGTCCATCATCTCACAGAACCTCGGGCCGGGTGGGAAGAGCACCGTGGCAGAAAGGATGGTGCTGAGCAGACTGAACCAGCACAGAGCCCGCTGTGTTAGAGCTGGAGGGTGAATGTGTAATCACGGTGCCTTCCTTTGGGGACATGGTTTGCTGCCATAATAAAGAGACCTGAAATACAGCGGCTCAATGAAGGTAGACGTCTCTTTACTTCCAACATCACATTGTCAGGGGGGACAGGCAGACTGTGGTCAGCGAGGACGTCCTCTACCTGTGGGGAGGAAGGGCAAGCTCACCGAGTCAGTGTGACAGGAAGGGGCATGCATCAGCTCTGTCACATACCCTTGACCAAAACTTCCTCACGAGGCTGCTTGCAGCTGCAAGAGAAGCTGGGAGTACAGTTGCTAGCGGACTGACCGCAAGCCCAGCTACAAGGATACTGCATTAAGGAAGGGGAAATAGATATGAGTGCCAGATTAGGAACTGCGCCCAACACTCTAGTGTAATTAGTGCTGTAATAAACATAGTGGAAAACTACTCGCCCACTAGAATTTCTAGAGTTGACAATACCGCACACTGGCGAGGATGTGGAGCAGCTGTCGGGGGAGGGGCATGGAACAGTACAGCTGCTTCAGAAATCGCTCCAGCAGCACCAACAGAGGCAGACAGGTGTGTGCTCTCTGACCTGCCAGTCCCTCTTCTGAGTGTTTACCCAGCAAAATTAAGGGCATATGTTCACCAAAATGCGTGTGCAAGAATGCTCATAGCAGCTTTATTATAACCTCAAATTAAGAACCATCAGGTGGACAATAATACAAAGGCAAAGGAATCCTGATGCATTCACACAGCGGAACACCACTCAGCAGATGAAAAGGAAGGGTCCACACCAGGAAATGGATGACTCTCTGAGACACGGTTCTGAGTGTCAGGAGTCCCACACAAGCTCACACTCTATACGTTCTATCAAGTCTGGTTAGAGGCCCCACCTCAACTGGAGCATTCCCATTCCACAGAGGTGGCTGGCAGCCAGCTCTGTGCTCCTGGCACCCCAAGGCTTGAGTGTCCCCGCTAGCAACATGCAGGCAGGGTATGCTGACCTTATTGTCCAGACAGGTGATTGTCCAAACAGGGGCAGGTGGCTTTGGCAGGGGTGGGGAGAAAGATTTTCATTTGTCCTGGTTAATAGGCCAAGTGAGTGCTTCCTTCCAGGGGAAGTTGCCAGATGCACTTGGCTCCCACTGCTGGGTCCCGGCCAGTGCACATACTGTTGGTTGCCCCAGGTCCATCTGTGCTGGGGCTAATGCCCGAGGAGATGCTCCTGTCATTTCCCAAATGTATATGGTGACAGAAGATTTCACAATTCTAGTGGGGGCAACATACCAGCTTGGGAGACCCTGCTGGCAGGTGGGGCTGAGTATCAGATACATCTGCACAGCATTCTGATCCGGGTTACCTGGAAGTTGATCTGTGGACTGATCCCCATTTTGGGGAGCTCCCAGAGAGGGTTTCCTTGCAGCTGGCCCTGCCTGCATCCACCTGGCCTCACCTTACTCTCTGGAGGGGGTCTGCGAGGTCATCGATGCATCAGCAGGATTCTGTTGGGTGGAGATTGGGCAGGAATTCCTTGGATCTATTTTGTTTCAAAGACAAAGTGTGGGATGCAAGATCAAACGATGGGCTACCGTTGGCTTTATTGCTCACATTTCCATGTTCTTCCTTCTCTAACCCAAGTAGAATCAAGATTTGAAGTTATTTAGGAGCTCTGAACATAGACCCTGCCTGAAATAAGAAGCTGTATCTAGGAACCTCCCCACCCAACCACACACTCACAGGAGGCAAGGGACCTGAAGGGTGTCATGTTCAGATAGAAGAGGAGGTGGAAAGCTGCCCACCGACCGTGCAGATTGCAGAATCCACATGTGGGCAGGAGAGGGTCCAGCCAGGCAGCTGTGTCCTGGAGCGGGGGGTGGAGCTTTGGGATGGTCGACCTCTCATGGAGTCCCCACATCTCCACAGGGGACTCTGTGGCCCATGGGACTCCTGAGGAGGCAGCCGTGCCACTGTGCCTACTTCTCATGGGACACCTGCTTGGGTAGTATCCATAGGACAAGCTGGATTCTGAGGGCACCCAGCAGAAGGACCACATGGAGAGATAGAGACAGAGATAGAGATGGAGAGAAACAGAGACAGGGCCTGACGTGTGTGCCACAGGTCGTTCAGAGGCCACGTTCCAGCCTCTGCAGCCCAGGTCTTGGTCACCATGCCGAGGGGCCCTGGGCAGGATCCCTGCAGAGTAGAGTGGCCGCCCCTGCTGACCGGGGATGCTGTTCTGTGTCTCAGGGGGCTGCTGAGGCTGCTGCACAGAGAATCATCTCAGGCTGTAGGAGGCCAGGGCCCTGGTGGGGCAAACAGAGGAGACCCATCACCCAGCCCTCCACCCTCAGTCCATCCTCCCAGCATCTAGAAACTTCTCTGGGGAGGGAAGGGCTTAGGAGAGAACCAGAGGGATGTATGCTGCCGAGGGCAGCTGAACTTGAACCACCAAACTGGACTTTGCCAGGGTCACCCACCACTGCAGCAAACCACCAAAATGCCTGGATGGAAGCAAGAAGTGTGTCTTTTGTACAATCCTGTATGTGGCAACCAGGTCCCTGCTGATTTCCCCTGGGCTCCAGCAGGTCAGAATGGGGTGCCAGGGGCTCTGCACATGTCAGGAAGTCCCCAGGCTCTCCCATAGGGGTCTCTAATTCCAAGCTTCCCCATGCAGCAGGGATCTCGTGCGAGGTCACCTAGGCCACTTCCCATGTGAAGAAGCCAGTGTAGAGACCAGCACAAGTGATGCACCTGCTAAGGCAGAATCCATGGAACATCTGGCCCACATCTGTCCACCACAAGGAGATCTCCGGGATGCAGGGGATGGGGGTCTCCACTCCTTCCTGTCACCCCCAGATTGGCAGACAGATGGGTTCAATCCTAGGAGATGATGGCCCTGCCCCTTCTGTTGGTCCACATCTACCTGTCTACCTGTAGTCCCTGGAGGCCAGGTCCTGGCACGATCACTACGGGACGTCTTGGGCATAGAAGTGAGCACTGGAGACACATTCTCGTGGGCCTGATGTTTGGACTTTGCACCTGTACCCGTAAAATCTCCACATAGGCTGGTTGTTTTATTTTACTTTTAAAACTTAAAACATGTTAGTAAGAATGGCATCTAGCTACAGTGTTCAGCTGAGGTGAGGCACATGTACCAAGCTCTGGACCTGCCTTCTCCCCACTTAGTTACCATCCGTGTGTGGTCACAGCACCTGAGGTCACGCACACTCAATACAGGGCTGTCATCTGGTCACTGTGCCGGGCGCCAAGTCTCCAACTAGTTCCTGTGTTACTGCCAACATATGCTCTGTGGTCGACACGTCCCCACCTCAGGTGGTCCTGTGCTCAGCTTCTGCCTGTTCTTCAGATCCCACGTCTAAGTGAGACCACGCAGCCTTTTCTTTGTGTGTCTGGCTTATTTCACTCAGCATAACATCCTCCAGATCTTCCCATTCTTTTTTACAGCCGAGCAAGTCCTTTGTACGTACATCACTCATTGGACGGACATGTGACCTGTTTCCGGGAGTGAGTCATGGATGTGCTGCCATGAACGTGGGGGTGTGGAGATATCTTCCAGACAGTGAATTTGTTTCCTTTGGGTAAATACCCAGGAGTGGAATTACTGTACCATTGGGTAGTTCTATTTTTTACTTTTTGAGAACTCCATACTGTTCTCCACAGTGGCTGCATCAGTTTGCATTCCCAACAGTGCTGGAGGGCTCCTTTTTGTCTACATCCTCAGAAATACTTATTATTTTAAAATAATGAAGATTTGGGGCATCTGGGTGGCTCAGTCGGCTGAGGGTCCAGCTTCGGCTCAGGTCATGATCTCATGGTTTGTGGGTTTGAGCCCCACATCGGGCTCTGTGCTAAAAGCTCAGAGCCTAAAGCCTGCTTTGGATTCTGTGTCTCCCTCTCTCTCTCTCTGCTCATCCGCTCATGCTCTGTTTCTCTCTGTCTCGATAATAAACATTAAAATTTTTTTAAATAAATAAAATAAAATAATGAAGATTTAAAAACAGTGTCCTCATTGCCAGCAAAGAGCCAGGGTTCACCTCGGGAGCTGAGTAGTATTTAGGCCTCGAGGAAAAAGGCCAGAATGTCCTGAAATTCACTGAGTGTGGCAAGCCTATCTTAGTCACCCACTTTCCCCAGAGCTGAACTGTTGGCTTATAGGAATACTGCAGGAAGTTAGGGACAGGGGATGGAAAGGCAGACAGAAAGGGATGAGAGACAGAAACCAGGAAGACGCTGGAGAGCAGGTGCTGTGCAGAGCAGGGATGGCCAGACTGGAAAACAAGTCCCTGCAGCCCAGGCAGCTCTGAGCAGATGAGACAGAGAGATGCTGTCACCATCCATCAGGTGAGAGTCAGTGCCTTCGCAGCGGCTGTGAACATTTACAGACAGAGGGGACATTAGACATGTCAGGGTGTCTCAGGGATGACCTGATCCAGACCCTGAAACTGCAGACACTGATTGTTAGTAATGATTCACATCACAGCTTTTTCATGTCCGTGGGTGTTTCCTCTGACCACACTCACAGTAGCAATTATGTGAGCGACAGGTCTGACAGTCTCAAGCACATACGGGGACATAGCCTCTTCCAGGCTTCACAAGCTCTTCCATTTCTCTGATTGTTTCACAGACATCAAGAGAGGGGAGGACTGGAGCAGAGCGGGAACACTGCTGAGGGCAGAGCAGTGCCCACCTGGAGGCCCCGTGGCCTCCCACAGCAGCAGGAACAATCACCTTTTCACCCATGCAGACCATTCCTCCAGGGAGGACATTACGGGACAAGTCAGAAGGTCTACTCACGGGCTTTCCCATGAGATAAACCTCCAGCAACATAGGATTTGAATCCAGAAAGATCCCAAGGGAAACTCTCCTCTTCATGTTCCGACTTGGATGAGAGCTTCCCTGGCTCCAGTCATGCCGTGCAGCCTCTCAGGGCATCAGGGGCTTGCCCACACCTGCTGCAGGCATGGGCACCCTTCTTCCTCCCTGGGAGGGGGCACCCTGGATTTTCTTGCAGATGCACCGGGTCTCCCAGGAATGCTCAGCCTCTTTTCTTCCCTCCAACATGGGGTATGAAAACACCCACTCCAGGTTCACCAAACAGATTGAGTATGGCCACACAATGGTAACAGAATCCAAAGGCAGAGAGAGGAGTAGAAGTGACACAAGAAAATAATTTGTTTCAGTGACAACAACACTGGAAGATAGTGGACCAACATCTCAGAGACTATTACCAAAGAGCTGAAAACACATCCAGGTTTATGTAAGGTAAGTGTGAAACAGAGGCCCCAGGGTGAATGCTGGGCTGAGCGAAAGCAAGTGGGTATGTCTAGGAGGGCAGTGGGTGCCTGCAGGGGGCCTGTTGGGTGCATGCAAGTGGGCCAGGGTTAGGTTTGGGCTCCAGATCCCCACCTGCAGCTCTATCCCACCCAGCCTTGGAAATATCATGGTGAAATTATGGATTTGCTGAAATGTTCTGCGCCAGTCCTCACCCCAAATCCTTTATTATCTCACACCTCAAAGCTGGGCCCCCTTAGAGCATGAGCCTCAACTCTGGTTAGCGTTAGGTCCCAGGAGGCATGTTGGACCAAATCACCAGCAGTGTAGTGATCTTCCTGGAGGGATGACTTGAAGCTGTGTGTTTTGGCACATTTGGCTTAGGGTTTGGTTTCAGGGACCTGACAATTTGTGGGCCTGGGTTAGGTTTGGCCTCAGGATCCACTTCTGCAGCTCCATCCCAGCCCTGAAAATATCATGGCAAACTTCTGAGCTCCTCACTGAATTATTCTGCACAGGGCATGGGCCCCACATCTATTCTTCCCTCAGAATTTGGAGATATAACAGGCCTAAATGAGGAGGCAGGTCCTGCCTCGGGGTGGGGGTTCTGATGGGACTAGAGCCCCATTTTCATCTCAGAGGACCCAGCTAAGCCTCGTCCGGACCCCTGCCCATGGACACCGTGAGACAGTAAACATGCCGCTCAGTCCCCTTAATGTTGTCATGTGCCAGCATCACTGATGCCAGTGTCTTCTCATATCTGGGCATAATTATCCCTTCTTTTTGTAAGCCACCTGTGCCCTTGGGAGGTGGTGCCACACCATGTATTGGTCCCTGTGGGCCACACAGAGACAGCCACCGTGATTTCTCCATTGCTCAAGGCAGCCGAGCACATTCGATGAGGATCCTTTCATGTCTTTGCAGGGATGACTCCATCCGGGCTCAGTCATGGGCCTGCACCGGCACAATGCAGGTGCACAAACTGCCACACTGCCTCCGCAAAGGGGTATTGTGGTGGGTCGAGTGTCAGCAGTGAAGACACCAGGAAGAACAGAAAGAGGATTTCACTGCCTCCACTCTGACCGCAATCTGCACTCTCTAATTGACTAGTTCTTTGTTCCAGCCACCCCTGAACTACAGCAAGAGACCCCGCAGGCAAAGCATTCCCTGCTGGAACCCACACCACTGCCTCAAGCAGCTAGGACTTCCCTGAGCCGGTGAGACCCCACCTAGGACTGACCCCAGGATAGTGATAGGCCTGACCTCAGTACTCCCTTTTATGCACCCACCAGCTTTCACTCCCTCATACATGCACCCACTGGCCTTTACTGACCCCTGCACACACCCATCAGCCTCATGAGCCCCTTGCACCAGTGCCCCTGCACACACACACGTTCCCCTGCAAGCACCCAATGACCCCTTGCACGCACCTGCCTATCCCCCCCCCCCCGCACACACCCACGTGACCCCATTACGCACTCACCTGCCTTCACTCCACCTACATGCACCTCCCCGCCCCTGCCCCTTGCACGCACCTGTCTGCTCCTCTGCACACACCCACCCACCCTGTCCTGCTGCATATGCCCACTTCCCCTTGCCACATACCCACCTGTCCCCCTGCTCAAACTCACCCGCCCTCACTCCACCTGCATGTAGCCACATGCCCACTGGCACATACCCACCTGCACCACTGTACATGATCACCTGCCCACTGCCCCCTACATGCACCCACCCACTGTCTGTTGAAAGATATTGATATTCCCATCCCCCAGCATTGCTCAAGGGTTGTTGGTACTTACCCACGGATTACTTCTGCAGCAGCCACTGAAGCGGGGGACAGTCCATCTCCACGTCTGCGTTTTGCGAAATTCAGAGCCTCTGCACAATGAGTCCTCCCATTGTCTTTTACTGAGGATGCCTTTTTTTAAATATCTTTTTTTAACATTTATTTATTTTTGACAGACAGAGTGTGAGCAGAGGAGGGGCAGAGAGAGACGGAGACACAGAATCCGAACAGGCTCCAGGCTCTGAGCAAACATTCAGCACAGAGCCTGATGTGGGGCTTGAACCCACGAACTGTGAGATCGATCACGACCTGAGCTGAAGTCGGACGCCTAACCGACTGAGCCACCCAGGCGCCCCTGAGGATACCTTTTACAGCTACTTGAATCAGCACTTGCAAAGCTTTCAAACTCCTCCACCTCTTTCCTCCTTGGGAATATCCAACTTCTGTCAATAGGCTTTTCCAGACACTTGGCCTGCACCAGGTCCCCGTCTGCCCTTATTTCCTTGGTTCAAGCATGCACAATGAGCAAGCACCCCATCAGCCTATCGAGAGTACCTGGATGTCCTCCAACCCTGTGGAGTTTGAGTTGGCCTGGAACCCCTTGCACAGTATGGGGAAACATCACCACCCAGAAGTCTTTCGGAGATACACCTTTCAACTGGCCAAGCTCAGTCCCCATTTGGAATGACTGCCTGATAGGATCCAGGGCTTGCCAGTGTTTATAGCTCCCAGGTGTCTTAGTGAGGTATACTCCAGCAGCCCACCAGGCTGAGTCTTGGAAAGGCAGTCCAGACACCTAAAGCTGTACTTCTAGAGAGAACATACACATTTCTGTAGGATACAGCATGAAAACAGGCAGGGGTCCCATACTGGCAACAGCCCACTCCCAACACTCAGCTTTTCAGCTTGCCCTGTTCCAGGTTGCTGACTACCTGAACTTCCATAGTTCATGCCTACACGGTGCGTACCTCCTCCACCTGCCAAGGTCAGCTGGGGTCCCTTGGGCCTGTGGAGGGCAAGCAGGTCCCAAACTACCTGTTTGGTCACCTGACTGTTGGAATCAAAACCCCACAAATATTTCTGTGACATCAGTTTTAAACTGGTGAAAATCAGTCCTAATAGATGCCTGGCTTCTTCAGCCATCGAGCGTCCCAAGTGTCTCTTATAGGAGGGTAACAAAGACAGTCTATCCAGCTGCACTCTGGCAAAGAGGTCCACTCTCCTCCAGTTCAGCTTTCAAAGGGAATAGGTGCATCTGTGTTGGCTCAGGCTTGGAAATGGGTAGATTCCACAGATCCACAAACAGCCCGCTCGTGAGACCAGTCTTCTGAACTTTTCTCCGTACAGATTCCCTCGGTAAATTCAGCTGTGTGGGACATGCATGCACCAGCCTGGTCCATCCAGGGCCCCAAAAGCCAGTGGAGATCGGGCTGTCCCCAACAAAGTGTGTAACTATTTGACAGGAGGGAGTGCACCCCCAAAATCGTTCCATAGTGGCAAATCTAAACTGGCATCAGTATGCTGGGGATGCTGGCTTCCACAGCAATCAGTGCTCCCAGCTGTTTTATTGGAGGAAACCAAAGTAAGTTTGTGGAGCCTGATTCTGGCAAGGCAGTGCACCTTCCTCCCACTCTGCCTTCAGAGGGAATACGTGCATTTGAGTAGGATGAGTCTTGGGATCAGGCAGATGTCTGGTGCCCCCAAATAATCAGCTCCTGGGTCACGCATGGCCTCTCCCTACAGCTGCCCTGTTACAGCTAGCTCCCTGGCTCCCTGGCTCTGCCCAGCTTGCACACTGCACACCCCCTCAGCCTGCAGAGGTCAGCCTGCACCCTACAGGTCTGTGGATCCAAGGCAAATACTAAACCATCTGCATATCTGGTGGGTAGAGTGATAAAACCCAGAAAATTTTGATCAAGCTGCACCTTTAGACTGACAACAGTCAAATTCCAATTTGGACTGGTTACCTGAAGGGTAACGCTACAGTAATCAAGGACTCCAGGTCTGTCTTCTTGAAGACAGACAATCCCTCACCCTCACTCTTTTGTCTGGTACTGATACGGACACACCATGTCTCCAGCGGTTGCTATTTCCATGGACTATCTTTTCCAGCATTTCACTTTAAACCTATTTGTGTCACTGGGCCTAGAGTGAAGCTCCGGTAGACAGCATATAGCCAGATCTTGTCTTTTAAGCCATTTTGCCAAACTCTGCCTTTAATTGGAGAGATCAGTTCCTTAACATCACAAGTAATTACTAATAAGGAAGGACTGATTTCAGGCATTTCTTGTTTGTTTTCTGTATGTCTTAGAGTCTTTTTCATGTAGTCAAGATTTATTCCAAACCTTGAAAATATTTGGACTAATCAAAATGGTGCTACTGTAACTTCTTATAATACTTTAATATTTAACACGGAGATTTTCAAACACTCCGTAACAGCACATTGTTAAGAGTCACAGAAGGTGACAAAACAACACAGCAAAGAACTTCTGGGTACTTAATGAGGACATAATCAGCAAAAAGCTATTCAAACAATCCAAATGCAAATTTGTTTTTACACTTCTTGATGAGAGAGCATAAGGCAAGCTGACACCCCACAAGCCCCGAACCCCAGGTGGGGTCCTCGGGCACTCCTGGCTGCCAAGTAAGGCAAGGCTAGAAAACAACTGGTGAGCTGATGGAGATCACAGGACAGGAGCCTCTTCACTTAGGGAATCTCATCACCAGCTCCATCTCCAGAACCCTACAGACTCTTTCCTGGAGGCTAGTGTCACCCTCCCCTCCACAGTGATGTGGAACAAAGGCAGGAAGAAAACAGGAAAACATTAGAGTTCTTTCTTACCTGCAGCCCACTGACAAATACTTGAGGCAAATACAGAGTATAACATTTCTCCGGGAGCCCCCTCCACAATGCTCTGACGCTACATGCCTTCCTAGAGGAAAACAACCTCAGCTTGACAATAGCGAAGACTCTGCTATCTTAGGAGTCCTCTTTGGCATATCAGAATCCTTCTAGAAAACTCCCTGGTGCCTTTACCTCTGCCAGTCCATAGTGTATAACCAGTCCAGCCCAGCTCTTCCTGCCCAGGGGTCCTTTCCCGGTACTTTAATAAAATCACCTTTTTGCACCAAAGACATCTTAAGAATTCTTTGTTGGTGGTGAGCTCAGGACATTCCCCCCCACCCCCCACCCCCACCACGCGGCCATAACCCCATCACTTCTCTCTCTCTCTTTTTTTTTAAAGTTTACTGAGAGAGAGACAGACAGGGAGAGAGAGAGAGAGAGAGAGAGAGAGAGAGAGAGAGAGAGAGAGAGAGAGAGAGAGAGAATGAGAATCGCAGGCTCCACACTCAGTGCGGAGACTGATGCAGGGCTAGAATCCACAAACTATAGACTGTAAGAGTTGCCAGGGGAGGGCGACTGAGCGACCACGTTGCCGTGGAGAGCTGCATGCACTGACAACCCCCACCTGTAAACCTGGAATGACCCGCGCCATTTGAAAAGCACCAGCAGCCATCTTATTGGGGGTCAGATAATAGTTCCAGGCACCGCCAGGGACCTACGACTCCCAATCTCCGATCTGGAATGTGGAATGTCTCAAACAGGAAAGTCTCACCACTGGAATTCCAGCATCTCCCACCGAAGCAAACAGCCAATCCTATCCAGCCACAGTCCAAAGATGCCCTTACTTGGCTACCGGCCCACCTGAGATCAAACCCGGAACTCTTGCACCCATAAAACACCTTGCTCTCCCGTACCAGGCGCGACGTCCCTGACTCCCCACCCCAGAGTCATGGAACCTCGCCCGGGGAATTGCAGACTCCAATAAAGGCTCTCTTGGCTCCATAACTTGGTCTCTCTCTTTCCTCTCGCCTCTGCCTCCATCTATTAAACCTTACATAGACCATGACCTGAGCCCAAGTGCACGGCTTAATGGACTGAGCCACCTAGCGGCCCCTCGTGTTTATTTCTAATCTTCGCTTCAAAGCCACTGATAAATGAGGTATCGTTCACGCACAGGATTTCTAAATATTTTCATAAAGAAATTAAACAGCCACAAGCTACTTTGTCACAAATTCCTACGCCAAGAAGAAAAACACAATACAGTTGCCCCACTTAAACCCAGCAGGAACCCCCTCACGCACTCCCGCCGCCCCGCCGCCAGCCCCCGTGGCACACGGTGTACTGTACGTGGACCCGGGGTGCTCCCGCCCGGCACCGCGCTAACCAGCCCGCGCCCCGGAGGGGTCCTTCAGGCCTCCGGCGGGGCAGCCCTCCTCCGGGTCCTTGCCCGGTTGCGTAGCAGCTACGAGGACGCCGACTGAGCCGGAAGCGGCGCGCGGTGCGGGGTCCGAGGCGGGATCCGGTCGGAGAAGGACGGGATTTGAGGCTGAACGGGGACCGGGCCGGGACGGGATTGGGCGGGGTGGGCCGGGGACCGGGACCTGGGTGGGATGCATAACCGGCGGGCGCGGACTGGGGAATGGCTGGCTATAGACGGAGTCCGTGGTCTTAATTTGTTTCCCCCAGCAGGCCCAGCGTTGGGACCCACCATCCTTGGGCCCTAGGCAGAAGGACGCGTCTTTGGGTTCACGCAACGGTGTGGGGGCGAGAGCAGTCCACACTAACCCGGAAGGTTGGTTCCCAGATGTGTTGGATGCCAAAAAAAAAAAAAATGTTAAGATGAATGAAAGCTTCCTCGCTGGATGGTGAGGACTGTGACAACCACTGAAACTCTTCAAGCTTGGAGTTACAGAGCTGGGTTTGGCTTTTGAACAGGTCACTCTGCTCCAGGGTGGAGGTGGAAGGGGCACCCCCTCATGATGCTTACCAAGTATCTGCCACTTCCTAGAAACTGCTCATGAAGGTGAGGGTACCTAGGTAAACAAGGCTCGGTCCCTACCTGAGCAGAGGCAGTAGCACTGCAGTGGTACAATCAGGGAAACTCGGGTCCTGTTGGTATTTTCCACCCTCCACGGTGTTCACGCCCTTGCCATAGCTCTTGCCATAGTAGACTGTCAACATTGTGTCTCTTTTCCTCTGAACCCAGCACAAGGTCTGCTCGTGGTGAATGCCCAGTAAGAGCCTGGTGGCATCATTTCTATGTGCCTAATTAGCTCAGAGTCTGGAGTATTGCACATTCTTAGTATAGTCTCAAAGGTTCTTACTTGGGAGTGAGATAAGAACGGAGCTAGAGATGATATTACACCTCCGTGTTGGCACTAGGTGGCTGGCAATGTCTTGTACAGATCGGGGATGTGAGGATCAATGTTTGGGGTGGGCAGGACTAAAGTATTTGTGCTTTCACATGTATTTGTCTCTGTGTGGCAGAATCTACTAGTCCAAGTCTGGTAGGTAGTTGCCTACCTGAGTCTGCTGCCAAGAGAAGCAAATTTGGTGGAGTTACAGATTTGACATCATCAGCATTTAGGAGATACTTGAAATAACCCTAGAGAAGAGGGTCTGGGGAATGTCCACACAGAGAGGAAGACGCAGCTACTGATTGCAACAGGGTGAAAAGTGAAGGGGAGGTGAGAGGCATGAGGTGGGTGGTCGGGAGTGCACAGTAGGTGTCTCTGGCTGTGCAGGCTGTCGTTCAGTGAGAAGAGCTCAGGCTTACAGAGTACAGTTTCTGTCTCGCATTGGTTGTATGACCGGGGCACTGGTTTCTGTCCTCGTTTCACCAATGAGAAGACTTGTCCAGGTACAGCTTGTACAATACTGTCTTTCGAGGTGGGAGTGGAAGGTGTGGCTATGAACATAGCTGTGATAAGGAGATGACATAGGGCCCACCACCTGAAGAGGATTTGGGGGAGGACAAGATTACAGCCCCACGGTGAAACAAGTGGCAGCCAGGGTGGTGGTGAATAGAGAAGTCTGTAAGTGTGCCCTTGGGCCCTACTCTCATCAGCTCCTTCTCTCCTTGGTCCAGGAAGAGGAATAAATAGATTTGGTTGAGGAAACTCCCCATCTCTTTAACAACAGGCTCTTCTTGAACTTCCCAGACAGTGACAAGACACCCTACACACACACCTACCCCAGGCTGAACAGCCAGGAGCCGGGAGCCAATGGCCAGCGACAGAGCCATACCCTGTGAGCTCGACCAAGAGAAATATGATGCTGATGACAACGTGAAGATCATCTGCCTAGGGGACAGCGCTGTGGGCAAGTCCAAGTATGTTGAGAGATAAGGGAAGAAAGACCAGTCCCAGAGCAGGTCAAGGTTACTAGAAAATTCTGGAGCCATAGAGGATCATGGCTTCTGTAGGGGTGGTAGGGAATAGTCTTGGTTGGAGCACAGGTGTGTGTGGGTGAGTGAGGGGGAACACATCAGTAGCTGTGCGTGTTGGGGGAAGGGGGAGAAAGTCAAAAGGACTGATACATAGAGCTTTTTCCATGAGTCCTAGCAGCAGATATGGGGCAGGCCACCCTGGAGACTACTGAAGCACCCTGGGGTGAGGAGGTCCGAGCAGGAGGACCCTGCGTGTGCTGTGTGGCTGAGAGTCTGCGAAGTAGAAACAGTGGGTATGGAGACCCGGTGATGGATTGATTAGAAGTGGTGCGGATGCTTTCCCCAGGGAACCCGCCCAGATTAAGCCGAGTGGAAAGAAATGAGTGTGGAGATTGGCTGAATCATAACGGACTCCAGTGCCCATGTGCACAGTTTGGGACTCCCACCTGTAGAGTTGAGGAGGGGCTCTACAATGCTGGCAGATCCCACATGTCCCATTCTGCCTTCTCGGCTTGAGTCCTGTCTCTGAGGTGCTCCAGCTCCCCCTTGTCTTCCAGCTTCATCATTTATTAACTTACCCTTTGATTCTAAGGGCTTTGCTGGGTTTTAGGCCATCTTCATGAACTCACATTCTCTCCACCCCACCCCATACGTACACACTACAGCTGTAGTTTAGTGTCTTACAGTTGCTCTGACCGTCCTCAACAACATACCTGTACAGCGAAAATGAGGGTGAGTGTTGTAGCTTGGGAGGTTACACAGTAAATAACACCCCCCTTTTCCCTAGCCAAGTTTAGTGTTTCCCAGCAAACAGGGAGCAGGAATGGTAGGCCAGCAGAGAGCAGGCTGTCAACTCATTAGCAGATGGGGGTTTTGGAGAGCATAGCTTGGCGTGAGGCACAGGGTGGCCTGCCAGCTTCCTCAGTGCTGTGCAGCCCACAGTCCAATGCCAGTTTTTTCAAGCCTCACTTAGGACAACAAACACAACGTAAGAATCCAAGAGGTTACCAGGACTTCAAAGATTACTACAGTGTTGGCCCCTGGGGCTGCCCCAAGCACCAGCCTTTTTAGGAAATGCCATTCTTATTCACACAGCATGTTCATGCCTCTTGATTCCATTTCCTCTTTGCACCTGTGTTTCTGGCCCCCAAGCCTCTGTTGAGGGTGGACCCTAATGACGTAGTTCTTCCACTGCTTGTGAGCAGGCATCCTCAGATCTGGGCACTGCCTCCTCAGGGGGGCTTTTCCTTCACACCTGCACATGCCCCCTTCCCGAGCAGAATGTCCTCCCCTAACAAGATCATCCAACCTGGCCAGCTTGTGATCTGATTGTCCTGCCTGAGCCCGCTTTAATATACACGCATCCCGTAAGTGCTGAGTCCTACCGGGGTTGGAGCCTGCTGTCGGCGGTCAGTAGAGCCTCTCCCTGTGTGCCCACTTATCACCATGCCACTGGGAGCCTCAGCCAGTGCTCTGGACATTTTCTTCACGTTTTCTCTACCACTGGGTATTGCTGGCCCAGCCCTGGAAGGAACCCATGCTCTGACTGCAGCTTCTCTTTCTACAGCTCAAGAAGCCGTCTTCAACTTGAGGGCGAGTGGACTTCAGGCTATTTTGGGCCTTGCCTTTCATAAAGATTTCTGTGGACCTCAGATGCTCCTTCACGAAACATGGCCTTCCCTGATCCACTCTTTAAGAGAGCTTTGCACCCTGACCCAACCACTTAAACTCCTGGCCTTCCTTTCTGTGTGTGTGACGGAAGGGTAACAAGGCTTACTTCACAATGTAGCCCAAGATTTGACACATGGTAGGTCTTAGTGTCATCTTCCCATCTTCCACTAGTTTGACCTGATGAAGAAAATGAATAAATACAGGGGCACATGGCTGGCTTAGCTGATAGAGCATGTGACCCTTGATCTCAAAGTGATGAATTTGACCCCACATTGAGTTATAGAGCTTACTTTAAAAAATAATAAAATATTTTTTAAAAGAAAGAAAATTAATAAATACAAATCTTTATTCAAAAACAAATTAATGGTTAATTCCAGATGCATTGCTGGTTTTCGTTGATGACTTTTAGGATGTCATTTTCCCCTTGATCGCTGTCCACCATTGTGCTAAGGGGGCGAGGGTGCACGCCGCACTAGGGTCAGGTGGTGTAAACACAAACTGGAGTTGAATGGGGGAGACTAGGAAGTGGGAAATACGCAGCCTGCCCCCCACCCCATGCCTTGTTACCCCTGGTGGAAGGGACCTCCAGAGGGGGGTCCGGCACCTGGAATGCTTCACACATCTCTGAGGGGGGTGGGCAGGGACCATTACTCTTGCACCGCCTGCTCTGATGAGTCTCTCGAGCTCTGCTTTCCTCCTCCGCTTCCTGAACATACGGTCTCTCAAGGCAGTGGCCAAGCACAGGTCTTTCCCAGGACCCACTGTACCTCTGGCGACAGTAATTTCATTGTGTGATTTTCCTACTTCCGCCTAAAAAAGTGGTCTATTTTCTTAATAATATGGATGCTGTTTTTTTTAATTAGAAGCAGAATCTCCTGCCCTTCTACAATGGAAGCTACAGGTTAAATCTTAGAAGTATAAAATCATGGCAAGAATGTATTCAATTTACAGAGCAGATAAGCAGTGTCCCTTACCACACGGGGACGAGTGTAGTTGTAGTCTACAGGTGGTGTTTAAGGCAGTCCTGTTTATAATGGTGACATGTGAGCAAGGGTTTGAAGAAGGCAAGGGAACAAGCCACACGTGGAGAAGAGCGTTTCAGCTGGAGGAACAGGCTAGTGGCTGGAGCAGAGGGAAGGCAGTGGGAGAGAGGAGAGCACGTGGAAGAGTCCGGGTGGGGCTGGGGGTCTGAGGAGGCTGTAAACTGAAGAAAATGGAGAAACACAGAATGGTTCGAGCAAAGGAGTGACCAGGTCTGAATACTTTTTCAGCTGGATGACTGACCATGTTCAGAACAGGTATTCCTCTCAATCATCAGTAGATCAAGCAGGGGAAAAAAGGTAGTAAGGAAACATTTTTACAGCACATCTGTCAAGTTGGTTATTCATAGAGCTTATGTTTAAGAGTTCCTTTAGTGACGCTTAATTTTACATTTCAGTGATGACTAATGACGTGGAGCACCTTTTCACCTGTTGGTGCTGGTTGGTGCTTACTGGTCATCGGAACTCCTCTTTTGTGACATGTCTTAAGCCAGTCGCCCATTTTTATTGAATTGTCTTTTTATTAGTGACTTATAGGAGCATCTTCAGGCATTCTGAACCTTCTTCCAGTTTGTGGCTTTTCACTCTATTACTGGTGTATTTTGATGACTAGAAACACTTGATTTAAATAAATAATTTAAAATTTTTTAAAGAAAAATTTTCAAGTTTTATTGAGATATTATTGATATTTAAGATTGTTAAGGTGTACAATGTGATGATTTAACATACATTTGTTTTAGAAAATGATTACCACAATAAGGTTTGTTAACAATCCATCACTTCACATAGTTATCTTTTTTTAGTATGTGATAATAGCATTTAAGATATGCTCTCATAGCAGCTTTCAGGTATATGATACAGTTTTGTTAACTATAGTCACCTTACTGTGCATTAGATTCTCTTAATTTCTTAACTTATCTATCTTATAACTGGAGCCAACATCTCCCATTTCTCTATGCCGTGGAATATTACTCAACCATTTAAAAAGAAATCTTGCCATTTGCGACATGGGTAGACTTTGAGGGTATTATTCTAAGTGAAATATGTTAGAAAAAGACAAATACTGTACGATCTTTTATATATGTGGAATCTTTTTTTTAAAAAGGCAAGCTCATAGATACAGAGAACATATTAGTGGATGTCAGGGGTGGCGGGTGGGGGTGAAGAGGTTTAAAAGGTACAAACTTCCAGCTTAAAATAAAAAAGTCATAGGGATGTAGTATACAGCCTGGTGACTATAGTTAGTAACATTGTACTGCATATTTGAAAGTTGTTAGTAAAACTGGAAGTTCTCATCACAAGGAAAAAAAATTCTGTAGCTACATGGGGTGATAGATGTTAACTAGACTTGTTTTGATGATCATTTCACAGTTTTAAAATAAGTTTTCAATTCATTTTGAGTTAATTTTTGGTGAATAATGTAAGATAGAGATGAAGTTTCATTCTTTTTTAGGTGGATTTCTATTTCTCTTAGCACCATTTATTGAAGAGCCCATCCTTTCTCCATTGTGTGTTCTTAGTTTCCTGGTGAAATATTTGACCAGATATGCGTGGCCTTATTGCTGCACTCTCTATTCGATTCCATTGGTCCATATATCTGCTCTTACGGGAGTATCATTACGATATGATCCTACATTTTCTTTTCAAGGTTTTATAGTTTAGGGCACCTGGGTGGCTCAGTTGGATGAGCATCCAGCTCTTCATATCAGCTCAGTTCATGATCTCGCGATTGTGATATCAGGCCCTGCATTGGGTTCTAGGCCGAGCCTGCTTGGGATTCTCTCCCTCCCTCCCTCCCTCCCTCCCTCCCTCCCTCTCTCTCTCTCTCTGCCCCTCCCCTACTCACATGCACATTCTCTCTCAAAATAAATAAACATTTAAAAAAAATAAAAGTTTTATACTTTCAGCTCTTAGGTTTAGATCTTTGATCCACGTTGAATTAACTTTTGTATCTGTTACGAGGGAAGGGGCCACCTTCATTCTTTGGCACGGGCATTTCCAGTTTTCCCAGCATCATTTGTTTAAGAGACAGTGCTTCCCCTACATTAAATCGTCTTGATACACTTGTCAGACGTCAATAGACCATGTACGTGAGGGTTTATTTCTGAAGTGTCTCTTCATTCTGTATGTCCGTGTTTATGCCAGTAACACAATGTTTTAAATATCGTAGCTTGTGTGAAGGTTTGACCTAAGGGAAATGTGATTCCCTCAATTTTGTTATTCTTTCACAAGATAGTTTTGGCTACTTGGGATCCCTTGAAATTTCATATTAATTTGGGGATATGTTCTTTAATTTCTACAAAAATGTTGTGATTTGGTAGGGATTGCATTGAATCTGTGGATGGGTTTGGGTAGTGTTATCTACATAACAACAGTAAGCCTTCAAATCCATGAACCCTGATATCTTTCCATTTATTTTTGTCTAGTTTAATTTCTTTCAGCAGTGTTTTCATGTTTTAGTGTACAAGTATTACATCTCCTTGATCAAATTCCCTTTTCATTACCGGTGTATAGAAACACTATTTTTGTGTGTGGATTTCATATCTTGCAGCTTTGCTGAATTTGTTTATTAGCTCTATTACTTTTTTTGAGGATTCTTTAGCATTTTCTATGTATAAAATCGTTATCTTTAAAGAGAAATAATTTTACTTCTCTTTTTACTTTTATTTCCTTTACTTGCAAAGGTTCTTGTCTGTTAGGGGCGTCTTTCAGCTGGTGTATTGACTTAAGCACCTGCGTGGCTCAGTCAGTTGAGCATCTGACTCTTGATTTCAGCTCAGGGCATGATCTCACAGTTCACGGGATTGAGCCCTGCGTCAGGCTCTGTACTGACAGCGTGGAGCCTGCTTGGGATTCTCTCTAAATAAACGTTAAGAACAAAAAAGAAGAAGATGCCGATTATGACCTAATGGATAAGGATGGATGAGGGATATAAGCCACTCCTGAGTTCCCACTTTGGGGAAGCGAAAGCCCTGGGGGTGTTTTGACTGGAGGTGCACTTTCAATACACCCACACGAGGAAGTCCCAAGATTTATTACTTACAAATCTCAGAAGTGGGAGTGAAATGAGTCAGAGAAAGGGCAGCCTTCCATCCTGGGTCACAAGCAAGCACTTATGAAGTGTTTGGGGTAGGGGCGCCTGGGTGGCTCGGTCAGTTAAGCGTCTGACTTCAGCTCAGGTCTTGATCTCATGGATCATGCCTGTGCTGACAGCTCAGAGCCTGGAGCCTTCTTCAGATTCTGTGTCTCCTCTCTCTCTGCCCCTCCCCTGCTCACGCTCTGTTTCTCTCTTTCTCTCTCTCAGAAAGTAAATAAACATTAAAAAAGTAAAAAATAAGGTGTTTGGGGTAGAGGTCACTCACTTGTTCAGGCTCAAATCTAAGTGGTTGTTTTTAAAATTTTTTTCTTAATTCACTTATTTTTTGAAGGAGGCTCCATGCCCAACATAGGGCTTGAACTCACAACCCTGAGATTAAGAGTCACATGCTCTATGACTGAGCCAGCCAGGCGCCCCCTCAGCAGTTATTTTAGAAGGTTTCAGGGAAAGGGAGCCTGGGAGCTTGGAGCAGGCGTCCCAAGCTCAGGCTCTTATCTGAATTTCCCGACTCGGTGTGAGCAGGCTTGTCATGCTTGTCAGGTGCCTGAGCAGCACCTCAGAACGGCTGTTTTCTCCCCATAGTGTTTGGACCGAAACTTCCAGGGCTGTTTTGAATAGAAATGGCCATAGCCTGTCTACAGCCATACCACCCTGAACGCGCCCAATCTCGTCTGATCTCGGAAGCTAAGCAGGGTCGGGCCTGGTTAGTACTCGGAAGGGAGAAATGGCAAAAGCCAGATCCTTCTTTTGTTTCTGATCTTAGGGGAAACACTTCAGTCTTTCACAGTTAAGTATGATGTTTATTGTAGTTTTTTCATATATGGCCTTTATCCTGTTGAGGAGATCACCTTCTATTGCTAGTAATTGAGTGTTTTTGTCATGAAATGGTGTCAATTTTGTCAAATTCTTTTTGTGCGTTTACTGAGATGCATATGTAGGATTTTACTTTCAGTCTGTTAATATGATGTGTTTTTTCTTAAATTGAACCACCTGTAAATTCCAAGACCCCTGGTCACAGTATAATCCTTTTTTTTAGTATATATGCTGCCCAAGCAAGCATGGTATATAATCCTATTAATTTTAATTTGGTTTGCTGTTGCTGTGTTGAAGATTTTTACATCTGCATTTAAAGATGTTGTTTGTTTTTCTTGTATGTCATTGTCTGCCTTTGGAATCAGGGTAATGTTGTCCTCCTAGAGAGAATTAGGAAATGTCCCCTCCTCTTCAGTTTTTTGGACAAGTTTGAGAAGGTTCGGTGTTAGTTCATTAAATGCTTGGGAGAATTCGCCAGTAAAGCTATCCAGTCCTGTCCTTTTTTTATGGGAGATTTTTGGATACTGCTTACTTGGTATTGGTCCATTCAAATTCTTTGTTTCTTTTTATATCTGTTTGGTAGTTTGCATATTTCTAGAAATTTGTGCGTTTCCTCTAGATTATCCAGTTTGTTGGCATACAGTTGTTCATGGTATTCTCTTCCTTTTTTTTTTTTTTTAAGTTTATTTATTTTGAGAGACAGAGCTCTCAAGCAGGGGCTGGGCAGAAAGAGTGAGAGGGAGAGAGAGAATCCCAAGCAGGCTTTGTGCCATCAGCACACAGCCCAACATGGGGCTCGAACTCACAAACCGTGAGATCATGCCCTGAGCCGAGGTTAGGAGTCCGACACTTAAGCGACTGAGCCACCCAGGCACTGCCTTGGTATTCTCTTATCATGTTTTTTGTTTCTGTAAAATTAATGTTCGTGTCCCCAGTTTCAGTTCTGATTTTGATCATTTGTGCCTTCTCTCTCTTTCCCTGGCCTGGCTGAAGGTTTACTGATTTTATTGATCTCATCAGAGACCTAACTTCTGTTTCATGGGTTTTCTCCATTGTCTTTCTAGTCTCTGTTTTGTTCATCTCCACTCAAATCTTTATTACTCCCTCCCTCTCATGCGCTTGTGTTTAGTTTGTTCTTTTGTGTCTCATATCTTAAGGTGTACAGTTTGTTATTGATTTGAGATCTTTGTTCATTTTTAAGGTATGTGCTTAACTGGTATAAATTTTGCTCTTGGCACCTCTTGGGTTTCATCCTTAAGGTTTGGTTTACTGTGTTTCATTTTCATTCATCTCAAGGCATTTTCTTTGTGTTTATTTATTTTTGAGAGAGGATGAGAGACAACGCGTGAGCAGGGGAGAAGCAGAGAGAGAGAAACACAGAATCAGAAGTGGGCTCCATGCTCTGAGCTGTCAGCACAGAGCCCAAGGCAGGGCTCGAAATCACAGACCGCGAGATCATGACCTGAGCCAAAGTCGGACACTTAACTGATTGAGCTACCCAGGCGCCCCAAATCTCAAGACATTTTCTAACTGTCCTTATAGTTTTTCCTTTGACCTATTGCTTATTTAATACTATGTCGTTTACTTTCCACATAGCTGTGAATTTTCTGGTTTTCCTTCTGTTATTCATTTCTGGTGTCATTCCATTCTATTGGAAAAGATGCTTCCTATGCTGTCTGTCTTTTAAATTTTATTAACATGTGTTTATGCTAGTACCTGTGTTCACGTGAGAGAAATGTGTGTGCTGCCACTGTTCAGAGTCCTGTGCTCTGTATGTGTGTTAGGTTTGAGTGACGTGTGGTGCTCTACAAGTCCATGCTTTCCTTGTGGTTCTGCCTTGGCCATTCTGCCCGTTGCTGGCAGCGGGGTCTGAGGTCTTACTATGTTCTCATGCAGCTAACTACAGCTCTCTGTACTTGTATCAGTGTTTGCTTCCTATATTTTGGGGATTTTGTTTTTAGGTGCATATAAGTTTATAACTTTTATATTTCCTTGATAGATTAAAACTTTTATCAATGTATAATATCCTTCTTTGTCTCATAACCTGTGACTGAAAGTTTATTTTGTGTGACTCTAGTACAGCTCTCCCAGCTCCTTTTTTGGGTACAGTTTGCATGGATTATCTTCATCTTTTGTTTTCAACCTTTTTGTCACTTTGTATCTAAAGTGAAACTCTTACAGATAGTATATACCTAGATCAGGTATTTTCATGTATTCTGCCAGTATCTCACTTTTAATCGGAGAGCTTTATCCATTGACATTTGAAACAACAGTAATTAAAGTAATTATTGGTAAAGAAGCACTTCTGCCATTTAGCTGTTTGTTTTCTATGTCTTTTGGTTGTTTTCTTCAATTACCTCAATATTTTTTATTGATTTTTTTGTAGTGTGCTATTTCGATTCTCTTTCCCTTTTTATTTTTGTATAATTCTTCAGTTGTTTCTTAGTGTGTGCCCTAAAGATTGCAACAAACATCTTAAACTTATAACGACCTATTTAAAAATTACCAGTCTGTTACAGTAGCACACAAACACTCTGCTCCTCTATGTCTCCATCCCACACCTTTGAATTGCTTTGTTACAGACTGCATCTTTATACATTAAGGGCTCATTAACTTAGATTTATAATTATTGTTTTATGTATTTGCCTTTAAAAATTTTTTTTATTTATTTTTGAGAGAGACAGACAGAGTACCAGCAAGGGAGGGCAGAGAGACAGAGACAGAAGCAGAAGTAGGCTCCAGGCTCTGAGCTGCCATCACAGAGCTTGATGCAGCCCTTGAGATCATGACCTGAGCCAGAGTCAGGTGCTTAACCAGATGAGCCCCCCAGGTGCCCCTGTATTTGCCTTTTAGAGCCCAGAGTGCTAACCATTACACCATGGAACCCACTCTGTATTTGCCTTTTAAATCAAATACGGAAAAGGGGAATTGCAAACCAAAAGTCTAAAAATACTGGCTTTTATATTTACCTGTGTAGCTACCTTTACCGAAGATCTTTATTTCTTCATACAACTTCCAATTACCATCTAGTTCCCTTTCGTGTTAACCTGAAAGAGACTCCCTTTAGCATTTCTTACAGGACAGGTTCACTGGCAGTGAGCCTCATCAGCTTATGTTTATCTGGGAATGTCTTAACTTCTTAATTCTTGAAGGATAGTATGCTGGAGATAGTTTTTTCTTTCAGGACTTTTTAAGCATGTCATCCCACTGCCTTCTGACTTTCTGTCTGAAAATCATCACTGACTTGAGAAAGTGACTGTTCGTCTTATTGAGGATTTTGTCTTTCAGGTTCAGCAGTTTGCCTATGATGTGTCTCAGTGTGGATTTCTGGGTTTATCCTGCTTGGACTTTGTGAAGCTTTGTGGGTGTGTGTATTCATGTCTTGTATCAAGTTTGGGAAGTTTTTAGCCATTATTTTCTTCAGATCTCTCTCTTTTCTTTACGGTGCATATGTTAGTTTGCCCTGTATTGTCCCACACGTTCCATAGGCCCTGCTCGTTTTTAGTCTTTCTTTTCTCCTGCTTCTCCAACTGGATAATTTCAGCTGCCTTATCTTCAAGTTTGCTGATCCTGTCTTCTGCCTGCTTAAATATGTTGTCAAAACCCTTTAGTGAGGTTGTTTTGTTTTTTTGCTTTCACTGTAATTAATATGCTTTTGAGCTCCAGAAGTTTCTTTGGGTTCCTTTCACAGTTTCTATCGCTTTATTAATATTCTCATTTTGTTCCTGTACCATTTCTTGAGTCCTTCAGTTCTTCATCCATGGATTCCGTTGGCCCTTTGAGCATATGTAAGATAATCTATTTTGATAACTGACTAGTAATTCCAATGTTTGCATTTCTTCTGGGGTTGTTTCTGTCAGATTCTTTTTTTATGAGAATGGATCGTATCTTCTCATTTCTTTTTAAGCTTTGGAATTTTTTTTGATGAGAATTAGACAGTCTGAGTATTTTCATGTGGTAACCTTAGAAATCAGATTCTCCCACTATTCAGGCATTGCTGATTTCTCCTTATTTGGGACTAGAGTTGTCTACTTGTGATTTTTCTAGACTATCTTCACAACGTGTGTGTTCCTTGTGTGTGGCCACTGATGTTTCTGTTCTATTATCTGTGGCCAGATAGTGACCTGGCAAAGATTTTGTTAAATTTCTGGCTACAAACATGGAAAGAAAAAGGTATTCCTAGCCCTTCAAATCTCCAATATATACCAGTATGGGAAACCCGAAGCCTGAGAGAGCTGAGACCTAATTGAGCAAAACATGCAACCCAGATTTATTGAGGCAGCATGTCTCCCGCCGTCCCGGACCCTCGGAGCACAGCTCACCAGGTCGGTGCAGCAGGCCCGAGGGACGGGCAGCCGCCACTGGTTGGCACATGTTGCCCTTCTGCCAGAACCAGCACTGTGCCTCCACCTAGTGCGGCCCTGCTGCTGTGTATCCAGGCAGGTTCCAGAGTTCTGAAATGGTTTATTCTGACCATCTTTTCCAGTTTGCTGGATATTTCAGGTGGGGGGTTGACCGCCCCTAGAACTTCCTACTTCACCATTTCATTAATGGCCTCAGGGTTCGTCTCTTCCCTGTCCAGATACTCAGTTGCACCCACACCACTAATTGATGAAACAGCCCCACCCAACTGTAGCGACGCCTTTGTCCTAAATGCAGTGATCACACATCTGGTTGCATATATTTTACAGGCTTATTTATTGTCTGTCTTGACATGGATCTTCATCTGTTTTGTTCAGTGTTATGTCGTGGCACCTAGCATAGTATCTGCTAAGTGGTAAGCAACTTAGTAAAGTTGTTTTTAACTAGTTTGTACTAAAATTGTCTCTTCTTCTGTTGAGGAACATTTATCATGTTCTCATTTCTATGATATTAAACACAATACTGCCGTGAATATTTTTGTGCCTACCATCTTAGCACACACTTAGGCCTGGGGTGAAATTGCCTAGTTTTAAGATTACCTCAGGCTTTCAGATATCCAAATTGCTCTTCAACATAGTTATATTAAATTGACACTGCTGCCAGCACAGTACAAAATTCCCAACATTCAGTGTCATGTGACTCTGAATTTTGCCAATCTGAAGGGTTGTAAATACGACTTCGTTTTATTTTAATTTGCGTTAAAATTATTAAAATCTTGAGCATTTTTTATATATTCATTTGCCGTTCGCCTGTTTGTATTCTTAGTGCGCAGGCGGTCTGTGTCCTCTCTTACTTGCATATGAGAGCTGTTCATATTTTCTGTGTACTTTCACTTGTCCATTATTGGCATTGCAAACGTCTTCTCCCAGTCTGGGTGGTTTTTATTTTCTTTATTTATTTTTTCCTTTAATTTAAATCCAAGTTACTTAACATACAGTGTAATAATAGTTTTAGGAGTAGAATTTAGTGATTCATGACTTACATAAAACGTCCAGGGCTCATCCCAAGTGTCCTCTCTAATGTCCATTACCCATCTAGCCCATTCCCCCACCCACCTCCCCTCCAGCAACCCTCAGTTCTCTGTATTTAAGAGTCTCTTATGGTTTGTGTCCTTCTTTGTTTTGCTTTTTTTTCTTTCTATTTTGAAATAATACAGATTCACAGGATGTTGCACAGAGAGTACAGAGGTGGCCTGTGTACCCTTCATCCGGCTTCCCCAGTGATGGTATCTTAAGTTACTATAGAACATTATCAAAGTCAGGAAATTGGTATTGTTTCAATGCATGTATAATTCTGTGCATTTTTTCACATGTACAGATTTATGTAACCATCAATGGAATTAAGATACAAAACTTTGGTCGTTCTACTCATTTTTTTTTCTTTTATAGTTTATTGTCAAGTTGGTTTCCATATAACACACAGTGCTCATCCCCACAAGTGCCCTCCTTCCTGCCCATCACCCCTTTTCCCCTCTCCCCCACCCCCATCAACCCTCAGTTTGTTCTCAGTATTTTAGAGTCTCTGTGGTTTGCCTCCCTCTCTATAACTATTTTCCCCTTCCCCTCCCCCAAAGTCTTCTGTTAAGTTTCTCCTGATCCACATATGAGTGAAAACATATGGCATCTATCCTTCTCTGCCTAACTTATTTCACTTAGCATAACACCATCGAGGTCCATCCACATTGCTACAAATGGCCAGATTTCATTCTTTCTCTCTTATTGCCATGTAGTACTCCATTGTGTATATGAACCACATATTCTTGATCCATTGGTCAGTCGATGGACATTTAGGCTCTTTCCATGATTTGGCTATTGTTGACAGTGCTGCTGTGAACATTGGGGTACATGTGCCCCTATGCATCAGCACTTCTGTATCCCTTGGGTAAATCCCCAGCAGTGCTATTCCTGGGTCATAGGGGAGTTCTACTGTTAATTTTTTGAGGAACCTCCACACTGTTTTGCAAAGCAGTTGCACCAGTTTACATTCCCACCAACAGTGTAGGAGGGTGCTCGTCTCTCCACATCCTCGCCGGCATCTGTAGTCTCCGGATTTGTTCATTTTAGCCACTCTGCCCGGTGTGAGGTGGTATCTTAGTGTGATTTTGGTTTGTATTTCCCTGATGATGAGTGATGCTGAGCATCGTTTCATGTGTCTGTTGGCCCTCTGGATGTCCTCTTTGGAGAAGTGTCTGTTAATATCTTCTGCCCATTTCTTCACTGGATTATTTGTTTTTCAGGGGTTAGTTTGGTGAGTCCCTTATAGATTTTTAATACTAGCCTTTTATCCAATATGTCATTTGCAACTATCTTTTCCCATTCTGTCAGTTGCCTATTAGTTTTGTTGATTGTTTCCTTTGCTGTGCAGAAGCTTTGTATCTTGATGAGGCCCCAATAGTTCATTTTTGCTCTTGATTCCCTTGCCTTTGGGGATGTGTCAAGTAAGAAATTGCTGCGGTTGAGGTCGAGGAGGTTGTTTCCTGCTTTCTCCTCTAGGGTTTTGATGGTTTCCCATCTTACATTCAGGTCTTTCATCCATTTGAGTGTATGTCTGTGTATGGTATAAGAAAGTGGTCTAGTTTCATTCTTCTGCATGTTGCTGTCCAGTTCTTCCAGCACCATCTGTTAAGGAGGCTGTCTTTTTTCTGTTGGATACTCTTTCCTGCTTTGTCAAAGATTAATTGGCCATATATTTGTGGGTCCAGTTCTGGGCTCTTTATTCTATTCCATTGGTCTATGTGTCTATTTTTGTGCCAATACCATACTGTTTTGATGATTACAACTTTGTAGTAGAGGTTAAACTCTGCGATTTTGATGCCTCCTATTTTGGTTTTCTTCTTCAATATTACTTTGGCTATTCGGGGTCTTTTGTGGTTCCATACAAATTTTAGGATTGTTTGTTCTAGCTTTGAGAAGAATGTTGGTGCAACTTTGATTGGGAATGCATTGAATGTATAGGTTGCTTTGGGAACTATCGATATTTTAACAATATTTTTTCTTCAGATCCATGAGCATGGAATGTTTTCCCATTTCTTTGTGCCTTCTTCAATTTCCTTCCTAAGTTTTCTACAGTTTTCATCATACAGACCTTTTACATCTTTGGTTAGGTTTATTCCTAGGTATTTTATGGGTTTTTTTGTGCAATTGTGGAAACCAAATCAGTTTCTTGATTTCTCTTTCTGTTGCTTCATTATTGGTATGTAAAAAGGCAACTGATTTTTGTACATTGATTTTGTACCCTGTGACTTCGCTGAATTCATGGATCAGTTCTAGTAGGCTTCTGGTGGAGTTGATCGGGTTTTCCATGTAAAGTATCATGTCATCTGAGAAATGTGAATGCTTGACTTCATCTTTGCCAATTCTGATGCCTTTTATTTCCTTTTGTTGTCTGATTGGTGATGTTAGGACTTCCAGCACGATGTTAAACAACAGTGGTGAGAGTGAACATCCCTGTTGTGTTCCTGATCTCAGAAGGAAAGCTCTCAGTTTTCCCCCATTGAGGATGGTATTAGCTGTGGGCTTTTCATAAATGGCTTTTATGATGTTTAAGTAAGTTCCTTCTATCCCGACTTTCTCGAGGGTCTTTGTTAAGAAAGGCTGCTGGTTTTTGTCAAATGTTTTTCTGCATCTATCAACAAGATCATATGATTTTTATCTTTTCTTTTGTTAATGTGATGTATCACATTGATTGGTTTGTGAATATTGAACCATCCCTGTAACCCAGGAATGAATCCCACTTGATCATGGTGGATAATTCTTTTATATGCTGTTGAATTTGATTTGCTGGTATCTTGTTGAGGATTTTTGCATCTGTATTCATCAAGGATATTGGCCTGTAGTTCTCTTTTTTTGCTGGGTCTTTGTCTGGTTTGGGAATCAAAGTGATGCTGGCTTCATAGAAGGAGTCCGGAAGTTTTCCTTCCATTTCTATTTTTTGGAATAGCTTGAGAAGAATGGGTATTAACTCTGATTTAAATGTCTGGTAGAATTCCCCAGGGAAGCCATCTGGCCCAGGGCTCTTATTGTTTGGAAGATTTTTGATAACTGATTCAATTTCTTCACTAGTTATGGGTCTGTTCATGCTTTCTATCTCTTCCCGTTTGAATTTTGGTAGTGCATGTGTGTTTAGAAATTTGTCCACTTCTTCTAGGTTGTCCAGTTTGTTGGCATATAATTTTTCATAGTATTCACTGATAATTGCTTGTATTTCTGAAGGATTGGTTATAATAAATCCATTTTCATTCGTGATTTTTGTCTATTTGGGTGCTCTCTTTTCTTTCTGAGAAGCCTGGCTAGAGGTTTATCAGTTTTGTTTATTTTTTCAAAAAAACAACTCTTGGTTTCACTGATCTGTTCAACTAGTTTTTTTTATTCTATATTGTTTATTTCTGCCCTGATCTTTCTTATTTCTCTTCTTCTGCTAGGTTTGGGGTGTTCTTGCTGCTCTCCTTCTAGTTCCTTTAGGTGTGCTGTTAGATTTTATAATTGTGCTTTTTCTAGTTTATTGAAATAAGCCTGGAGTGCAATTGCTTTCCTCTTAGGACTGCCTTTGCTGCCTCCCAAAGAGTTTGGATTGTTGTATTTTCATTTTCACTTATTTCTATATATTTTTTAAATTTCTTCTCTAATTGCCTGATTGGCCCATTTGTTCTTTAGTAGGATGTTCTTTAACCTCCATATTTTTGGAGGTTTTCCAGACTTTTCCCTGTGATTGATTTCAAGTTTCATAGCATTGTTATCTGAAAATGTGCATAGTATCATCCCAGTTCTTTTATATTTATTGAGGGCTGCTTTATCACCCAGTATGAGATCTATCTTGGAGAGTGTGCCATGTGCCCTTGAGAAGAAAGAGAATTTAATGGCCTCAGGATGTAGAATTCTAAATATACTTCTCAAATCCATCTGGTCCAATGTGTCATTTAGATCCATTGTTTCTTTAGTGATTTTCTGTCTCGTTGATCTATCCATTGCTGTAAGTGGAGTATAAAGTCCCCTACAATTAGCACATTCTTATCAATAAGATTGTTTATGTTTGTGATTGTTTTATGTATTTGGGTGCTCCTGAATTCAGTGCGTAGACATTTATAATTGTTAGCTCTCCCTGATGGAGAGACCCTGTAATTATTATATAATGCCCTTCTTCATCTCTTGTTATTGCCTTAACTTTAAAATCCAGTTTATCCGATATAAGTATGGCTACTCTGGCTTTCTTTTGACTTCCAGTAGCATGATAGATATTTCTCCATCCCCTCACTTTCAATCTAAAGGTGTCCTCAGGTCTAACATGAGTCTCTTGCAGACGGCAAATAGATGGATCTTGTTGGGATTTTTTTTATCCATTCTGCTACTCTATCTTTTGATTGGAGCATTTAGTCCATTTACATTCAGTGTTATTATTGAAAAATACAGGTTTAGAGTCATTGTGTTCTCTGTAGGATTCATGCCTGAAGTGGTGTCTCTGTTACCTTGTGTTCCTTGCAACATTTCCCTCATAGAGTCCTTCTTAGTATTTCTTGTAGCGCTTGTTTAGTGGTGATAAAGATAATGTTACCCAGAGAAACTGTATAGTCCGATTATTTCAGAGAAAGAGAGAGAAAAGAAGGTAACAATGGAGGTGTAGAACATGCATCAAGAGAATGGGTTATATATGCCTGTGTAAGCAAACCTATAACCAGAATACCCGGTCCAGAGGAGGGGAGAGAGAAGAATGAGATAAGGGAGAATATATCTGAATAGCAAGAATTGATCTAGAGTTCATCATGGCCTTGCATCAGTGCTGATCTTGGGAGAGGGCCTGTTTCCACAGCATCTATCCTCTGGTAACAAAGTAACTACCCAGCGCTTGGTTTGATGTAGGCAGGTCTCGCCTCCTCAGTGGGTCCCTTGGCTGCTCCCTAGGCCCCGCCTTGGTGGTTGTGGGGAGAAAAATGGCGACCCTCCCAGTCCCTTCTCAAACCAGGAGTTGCAAGTCACTCTTTTGGGTCTGATATCGCTGTGCTGTGGGTGCAGCCAAGGTGGGCTGTGTTCTATGTCCCGCACCCAACCTCCTTTCCAGATCTTACTCCGTGCGCATTAATGATACCGCCCGAAATATAATCCCACAGGCTAGGGAACTTCCTAACAGGGAATCGAGTAGGGGACTGGCCCCTCCTGGTGCTGAATGCGTCCCTTGCATAGCGTCCATTCTGGAGGGAATTTCTGGGACTGGTGCACCCAACCCAAAGGAAGTTCTGCAGTTAGAGATAGGATCTCTCTATGAAAGCCCTGTGGTTAGAGATGGGATGATAGGATCTCTCTCTGTCCCGGGCTGAGTTTTTTCTCGTCTCCAGGGACCACTCTAAGATTCCCCAACCACTCTTTCTCTTCTGTTTGTCTCTCTGCGGAGGAGCTCCCTCCCCTCTGTGCCTCTGTGTTCTGGCCTGTTTTTATCTTCCCCAGTTCACAATCACGCACCTTTGAGGCTGTATTCTTTGTGGACTCCATCTCTTTTCCTCCTAGACTCTTGTAGTTCAGAGTCCTTTGGCTTCACCCCTTCTTTCTTTGAGAGATGCAGGCGGGAAGGACGGAACTCCTATTCCTCCGCCATCTTGCCCAGACCTCATTCTATCCATTTATAGTCACACCCACCCCACCTGACTTTCCACCATCCCTAACCCCTGTAACCACCAATTTATTCTCCCGTCTCTATAATCATGTCATTTTGGGAACATTGTATAAATGGAATTATATAACATGTGACCTTTTTCACTCAGCATAATACCCTTATGACCCATCTAGGTTGTTGAACTATCAATAGTGTGTTCCTTTTTGTTGCTGAGTAGTATTCCATAGTGTAGACAGCCATGGTTTGGTTTTCCAGACTTTTCTAGTCACCTGTTAAGTGACATTTCAGTTAATTCTGGGTCTTGGCTAGTACACAGGAAGCTGCTCTGAACATATGCTCTAAACGGATGTAAGTTTATTTCATTTCATTATGGTTTGTTTATACACAGTGGAATACTAAAAGAATAATAAAAGAATTTCATTCAAAAAGAATGAAGCTTTGACATTTGCAACAATGAGGATAGAACTAAAGGTATTATGCTAAGCAAAATAAGTCAGAGAAAAACAGATCCCATATGATTTCACTCATATGTAGAATTTAAGAAACACAACAGGTGAACATAGGGGAAGAGAAGGAACAATAAGATAAAAACCCAGAAGGAGGCAAACCATAAGAGACTCCTAAATGCAGAGAACAAACTGAGGGTTGCTGGGGGTGCGGGGGAGGATGGGCTAGATGGGTGAAGGGCGTTCAGGAGGGTACTTGTTGGGATGAGCCCCGAGTGTCATGTGTAAGAGGCGAATCCCTGGGTTCTACTTCTGAAACCAGTACTACACTGTATGTTCACTAACTTGAATTTAAATGAATAAATTTTAAAAAATTACTTTCAAAAAAGACTGTTTTCCCACCAGTAATGTATGAAAGATGCAGTTTTTTTCTGCATCCTTGCCAACACTTAGTATCATTGCTGATATTTGTCCTAGCCGTCGTGGCAGGATGTAGTGACAGCTCATCATGGTCTCGGTCTCCGTGTCTCTGATGCCTGGTGATGTAAAACATCTTCTCTTCTTTGGTCTATTCATGCCTTCTGCTCATTTTCTAATTGAGTGTTTTCTCATTGTAGAGTTTTGGCTATTATTTTCCCAGGTACTGGTCTCTGCTGAATGTGCTCTTTGCAAACATTTTCTTCCCATTTAGAGCTTGTCTTTCCACTGTCTGGTTCCTAGCTATTGCATAGAGCAGACGGTTCTACTTTTCATGAAGTCCATTTGTTTCTTTTATGAATGATGCTCTTGGTGTTACTGAAGTCATGGACATTGATCTCTACCAAGCCCTGGGTCCCAAAGATCTTTTTCCTATGTTTTCTTGTAAAAGCTTTATATTTTTACATTTTACGCTTAAGTCTCTGATCAATTTTGAATTAACTTTTGCTTAAGGCATGAAGGTTTGGGGTAAAGGTTTATTTTTTCCCTTGAAAATACCCAGTTGGCCCAGCATCATTTGTTATAGGACTGTCATTCCTCCATTCCCTTTTTCACTTTTGTTAGGAAGTGGTTGGCCTTACTTCTGGGAGACCGTTTACGGATTAGTTCGTGTATCCCATTAGTCTGTGCGTGTCCCTCCGCCACCACACAGTCTTGAGGACGGCAGCTATAGTAAGTCTTAAAATTGGGTAGAATGATTCTTCCCATTTTATTCTTATTCACATTTGTTTTAGCTTTTCTAATTCCTTTGCCCATCTACCCAAGTTTTACAGAATCTTGTCTATACCTATAAAACATCTTGCTGGAATTTTAATAGGCATTGCGCTAAGCCTGTATATCAATTTTTGGAGAATTGACTTCTTTAGTTGAGTTTTCCCATCCCTAAACATAGTATGAATCTCCATTTATTCAGATATTTAAATTTTTTCATCAGTATTTTGTACTTTTCAACATACTAATTCCCCTCGATTCTGTTTTTTTTTAATTGAGAATGAGTGTCGCAGATGCATTTTCTCCATCAAACAATATGATCCTGTGATTTTCCTCTTTATCCAGTTAGTATGGTAGATTGCATTGACTGATTTTTCAGAAATCAAACTAGTCTTGCACCCCTGAAATACATCATACTTGGTCATGGTGTATAACTTCTTTCATATGTTCCTGAGGTCTATCTGTTAATAATTTGTTAATGCTATATTCATAAAGATACTGGTGTGTGGGGTTGTTTTTCTTTTTCTGTACTGTCTTTGACTGATTTTGGTATCAGGATAAAGTGACCATAAAATGAATTCCCTCTTCTTCTATTCTCTGGAAGAGATTGTGCAAAATTAATATTAATTCGTACAGTGTTTGACAGAATTGTACCCTGGAACCATCTGGGCCTAGAGATTTATAGTTATAGAGCTATTCAAATGATCTGTTTCTTAATAGGTTACTTTTGCTTATTGGTGCTCTTAGAAATTGGCCCATTACTGAAGTTTCTGTATTTTCATTTATTTCAAGCATATCTATAGTTGCTTGTTTATGACAGTTACTTTAAAAACTTTGACAAGTAATTTGAACATCTCTGTCATCACACTGTTGGCATTTATTGATTATCTTTTTTCATTCACCTTGAGATCTTCCTTGATTTTTAATATGATGAGTGACATTTGGAAGAACCTTGAATATTTTGAAGATCATGTTATGAAACTGGGTCATATTGAACCTTCTGTTTTCGCTGACCTCTCGCGGCATTGCTTCAGCAGAAGAAGGGGGGAGGCAACACCTGAAGTCTCCACTGGCACCATGGGGTGGGGGAAGGATGGTGTCTCATTGCCATATGGTAGAGAAGAAAGTCCCAGCTCCCTATTAGAACAGCTTGGTGATGTTGCTGAGGTACCCCATTGATGTTCTCCAAGGGTGGAAGTCTAAGCTCCCCACTAAGGCTACAGTTTTTTTCTGAGGTGTTTTCATAGTAGTTATAGTCTAAATGTTTTTTGGTCCTAGGCACTGGCTACGCAGCAATAAACTAAAATTGCTTTTATGGGCCTCCCATTCTAGTCAAGAGAGGTCAAATACTGAGTATTGTCAATAAGTAAAATCCCGAGTATTTCTGTTGGTATTACCCTACAGGATAATACAGAGTACAAGGTCAGATAGAACTTGCCTGTTACAAATTAGATCACCAGGAATGTCCCGCTGCTCAGGTGACAAAGCCATGAAGGACTTGCAGAATAATAGGGAAATGGCTCTCAAGCAGAGGGCACAGCCTCCCTGGTGTTAGTTTTGTAGGTATAAAGCAGGGGTCATGGTGTTTGTCAGCAGTGTGGAGAGGCAGGACCAGTGGGTCTGGGAGCCTCATGTGGACTGGTGTGTGTGTACTTGTATTCATGTAGGCTGTTTTGTTATGAGGGGCTAGCAATGCTAACTCCAGGTTCCAGACTTGGAGAATGGGGTGATGCCACTAACTAGATAATTCAGGGGCAGGGACAGGATGCGTAGGTTAAACAAACTCACATTTAGATTTATTGAGTTTATGGTTCACACAGACTTCTCCGGTGTAGACATATGGCAGAGCTCCAAAGATCGGTCTTTATGCCTTCAACTAATACGGGTGACCAGCTGTTGTGGTGCCCTGAAAGAAGGAAGGTGGGGTCCCTGCACTCCGGCAAAGCAGCTATGGGTGCTGAATTGGTGTTACAGCTAAGTGGTGCCAGCTAAGGGGAGTCAAGAAGAGGGTAGGTGGGCAGTTCCTGAGCATTGTCCTAAAAGGAAACTGTGTGGCTGTGGAGTGAATGGCCCCAGCTTGTCAGCTTGGACAGGGGTGGTGCCACAGGGCAGGGAGGATGAGGGTTGAAGGACGTACCCTGATCACCTTGCACGCTGTCCTTACAGACTTATGGAGAGGTTTCTCATGGATGGATTGTATCCTTCAAGGTTTGAAGTGCTCCTTGTTCCTGTGACCCTTGCCCCGCTCATGCCTACTCAACCTCACTGTTCACCCCTTTGCTTCAGGGAGGAGGGCTAGGTGAGTGAAAGCACAGGCTTCCTTCCTGACTATTCTCACCAACATCCTATTTGCATTTGCTTTACATCAGGAAGAGAGTAGAATCGCTAGCAGCACATCGTCAGATGCCTAGATTCAAACCCCACCTCCTCCTCCTTAGTAGCTCTGGCCTTGAGCAAGTCACTTAACCTCTCTGACCTCAAAGCTTAGATGAAAACTTTAAAAGTATCTGGTATGAATGAACTTTGTAAAACAGGAGAGGCTGCTTCCTCCCATGGATTGCCACGAGGTCTAGGTTTGGAGTGAGGCACTCCCTGGAGACTGAGGTGGTTTTAAAAGTTTCTTGGGTCAATCTGCTAAGAACCATGGCAGAAAAGAGTGTCCTGCTTCCTGCCCTGGACCTTGACCCCCAAGGTGGAGCCTGAGTATATCTTGCTTCACCTTCTACCAAGTGCTTCTTTGCAGCTGCCCACCTGCATCATCCCACCTTTGCTGATTAAACCACCCCACATCTTGCAGCTCCAGGAAGTAGGATTCCCCAGGCTTTTTGTTGGAGTTTCATGTACAGGCAATTCGCAAACAGCTTGTCAGCTGTCTAGCTTGTGGAGGCGTTTTCCCTGGAATGGTCATGTTGCTGCCTAAGCCTGGGTTTCCTCTCCGGCCTGCAAGAGCCCCATCCGTAAAGAGGCTGAGGCGCCCACGATTGCATTTTCTGACTACATGATGCTGTTTATGATGGCTTCCCTGTAAAATTCCATCCCATGCTGCCCGTGATACTAGACGCCTCCCCGCCTCTCCTGCCCTTTGCCTTTCCATGGAGTTTGTACCAGTGATACTTGAAGCTGATCCTCTGTCTGCAACATTCATTCAATTTAAAATCTGAAGAATTCCAAAAAGAAAAGGGGAGGCCAGTTCCATCACACCAGTGCCTGCCCCCAAGCACCTTCCTTGCCTTCCATTTTGTTCGTCTCTGGTCCTTAACCTGAATGCAGTCAGCCACAGCAGCTGTCCACGTACGCCCTGACCCTGTACAAGCACAAGGCCACAGTGGACGGCAGGACTGTCCTTGTGGGTGAGCAGCGCAAAGCCAGCCATAGGCTCTCAAGGGCAAAGGAAGGGGAGGAGATAGAAGTCCACGGGAGAGAGTCCCCCAGAAGAGACTAGGGGTGGTAGGGAAGACCCTGAGAGGAGCCCAGGGAGGGTGGGAGGAGGCACGCAAGGCTTCAGTTCCAGCTCTGACCTGGTGTTCTAATTTAACCAACATAAAGTAATAACAGCTGTGGTCTGAATATTCTCTCTCACAAAAGGTTTTGATGTTCTGTGGGGCCACAGCCTTCTGCTCGGTTAGGCCACGCACCCTGACTGACTGTCTGCCATCTGTGGTCAACACACGTGGAAAGTCGGCCTAGTTCTGACCTCAGAGGGTCTTGCATCTTGTGGGTGGGGGAACAGGACGCCTGCCTTCTCCCTTCTGGGACTTCCTGTCGGCACTCTCCTTCCGCCTGGCCGGCCATGTGTCTCCTTCTCAGCCACCCCCATGCACACAGGCACACACACCTCCCACGGCACACCCAGGTGCGCTGTGTCCTGATGACGCACACATGCGGGCTGTGTGGCCTCCGTTCTCCCTGCCCTCCCCGCATGTTCTGTTTCTGCACACAGAGATCTGCACAGACATGTTCGGTGTGTCCAGGTCTCTCTGCCCTCCAGCCCCAAGAGGCAGTCAGAGCTGTGTTCATGTTGCAGACTTTTGGGACACGGCAGGCCAGGAGCGGTTCCAGAGCATGCACGCCTCCTACTACCACAAGGCCCACGCCTGCATCATGGTATGGGACCAGCTGGGCAGTGGACAAGCTGCCCCTCCGGACAGGCTTGAGGGGTGGCCCAGTCGTGCTGAGCCCTCCTCACCGAGGCCGGGTGCTGGGGGAGAGGGGGACGGGGCAACCTGGGGAGGTTTCAAGCTACATGTGCTTCCAGAGGTTCTGAGTGAGAACAGGCCAGGTGAGCTTCTCTTCAAGCGGGGCTGGATGAGGAGCCCGATCCAGGGGGAGGAACACACCCAGGGCCTCAGCATCTAAGGCAAATACATCCCTTCCCTGATGGAGCCACCTACTCGGATAGACTCTCAAGGCCCCCTTGACTGTCAGCTGGTGCTGCTCCCAACCAGCCACTCTCCTCTGTGCTGCTTGGAACACAGGCTTCAGGGGCCCACCCATGGCCACGGGATAAAAAGTACCGTAAGACCTGAGGGAGGGCTAGGGAAGCACAGGAGAGCTGTGCAAGCCTGTGTCCCTAGGGCCTCCTGCCCAGAGCCCTGGCTCCGTTCACGGGTTCCACTGTTCCTTAACACAAAATCCCTTGAGATTTTCCAAATTGTAATACTAGTTAGTACCTATAAGGGGAGAAAACGAGAAGGTCCCTCGAAAGGCAGATGGGGGCAGTGCAGGCCAGCAGTCTCACCTGGAAGCTCATGTAGTCAGTATCTCCAACTGGAGAATTGAGAAGATAGGACCCAACCAATTGTTTTGATTCTGCTCTGGCATTTGGAGCTTTGAGCTCACCTCCATTTTCTCTCTGGGATGCCTTCCTCTTGCTCTGACCCCTCTCCATTTGCTCCATTTGGGCCGTCTTCTGAAACCTGGGGGTGTCTGTCCTGCCAACATGCCTATAGGCCTGTATCTGCAGTGCCTGCTGCGCGGGGCCAGGCAGGTAGAAAGCATTCACCTGATGATGACCGCATGCGGATCTGCTAGTTCCGGAGGGCTCCACCCTCCACCTTGAACCACCTTGAAACCTTAATGGGGCTGCTCCTTGTCCCAGCCAGCTCCTCCTCCGCTCTCAAAACAAGGAAGCATAGCTCAGGGAACCAGACCTGGATGAAAGGTGACTGATGGTGATGATGAGAGGCAGCCTGATGTGAAGCAGATTCCAGAAGATTCATTACAAGTGTCCTTCAAATTCAAGACAGTGTGGTCATTTGTTGAAAGGGGGCCTTGGGGTACCATGGAAGAGCCTCCCAAGGGGCCCTTCAGCTGCCTCTGAGGTGTGGCAGCTGCTGACCCACACCCACTGCCATGTGGGGCAAGTCCCTGGCCCAATAAAGATACAGCTGAGGTCTATTTGATCCCAAGAAGGACTGGGTGGTTTACAAGTAAGAGCAGCCATTCCAGCAGGTTACAGGGTTGTCCAGATCCATCCGCTGTGTGCTGGGGCAGTTTGGGCCTTTGAGTCTATCCTGGAGGATGACCTTTGAGGAGTTCCTGCAAGAGGTTTGAGGGACCCCATCCCTGCAGCGGCAACTTGAAGTGTCTCAAGACTTCTGGCCTCCCCTGTCCTTGAAGCCAGTCTGCAGTATCCATGCTCATTGCTAATATTTTAAGACAGGTAAAAACTACAAATTGTAAACTGGTGATCAAATATCAAGCTACAAAATAATGAAAGATCATCTTTTCTATCTCCGGCTGCTGCAGTGAGAGGCACTGCCACCGTGTCCACCCACCTGCAATGGGCAGTCTGGAATTGCTCCAGCTTCCTGATCTAGAGGGACAGGCAGACACGCAGCACCAGCCCTGTGACTTGCAGCAGGGGTCAATGGCGATTCGTGGTGGTCATGAGGCGGAGATCTGGCCGGCAAACACCCACCACCTCTTAAGTGCGGCCTGCCACCAACAGCAACAATGCCTGGGTGACCCTCCGCAGCATCAGGCCCAAGATCTGCAAGAATAAGCACCACTGCCGTTCCCAGAGCCAGCACCGCTGGTGGGAAGGAGGCGCCTCCCACTCCAAAGCAGTAAAGATGCACCTGCCTCAAGATAATAATAATAATAATAATAGTAATAATGGATAAAAACCACTTAAAATTTTTTTTCTGTTTATTTATTTTTGAGAGACAGAGACAGCACGAGCAGGGGAGGGTCAGAGAGAGGGAGACACAGAATCTGAAGCAGGCTCCAGGCTCTGAGCTAGCTGTCCACACAGAGCTTGATTCGGGGCTCGAACCCACGAACCGTGAGATCATGACCAGAGCCGAAGCCGGATGCTTAACCGACTGAGCCACCCAGGTGCCCCTAAAAACCACTTTTAGAAAGTTTAAAATACAAAATGAACGAGAGGTTAAACAAAAATTTAAAATTAAAATTACATCAGTAGTAACTAAAGGGAAATTTTACAAGCATTTAAAATTATTACAAAGAAATTTTAAGACAACGTTTAAGCAATAAAGATAAGAATAGATTTTTTTAAAGCAAAAATTTACAAGTTGTAACAGACTATATTGATTAGTACAATGATACAACTTGGGTAAAATAGGTAAACAGGATTAGGTGACAAGATAACAAAAAAAGGAATAAATTTTTTAAAGATTTTTTAATTTTTTAATGTTTTATTTATTTTTGAGACAGAGAGAGACAGAGCATGAGCGGGGGAGGGGCAGAGAGAGAGGGAGACACAGAATCAGAAGCAGGCTCCAGGCTCTGAGCAGTCAGCACAGAGCGCGACACGGGGCTTGAACTCACAAACCGTGAGATCATGACCTGAGCCGAAGTTGGAGGCTTAACCGGCTGAGCCACCCAGGCGCCCCTTATTTTTATTTTTAAAGAGTGCAGGAGAGAGGGGCAGACAGAATTATAAGCAGGCACCACACTTAGCACAGAGCCCAATAAAGGGCTTAATCCCATGACCCTGGGAGCACGAGCTGAGCTGAAATCAAGAATCGGACACTCAACCAACTGAGTCACCCAAGTGCCCCTAGAATAAACATTTTAAAATTCACTTTGGGATCTGAGTTTCTGGGGGCTTCCCTTAGAGGAGCAGGCACAAGTGCACCTTTGTTCCACAGGGCCACTTGCCTGTGTGTGTGTGTCACATGTGGGTGGTATGCAGACACTGACACACCTGATCTCTCGTCCTTGCTCTGTTCTTGCAGGTGTTCGATGTGCAGAGGAAAGTCACCTACAAGAACCTGAGCACCTGGTACACAGAGCTTCGGGAGTTCAGGCCAGAGATTCCGTGCATCGTGGTGGCCAATAAAATTGATGGTGGGGCCATCCCTGTATCTGGGTGTCAGCATTCCGTGGGGGACACGCCACCACACATTTCCTCCTCTATTCCTGGGGTAGTGAACCTTCAGTGATGTGTCCTCCTTCCCTTGTTTGCTTGCCATCAATCTCTTGCCAGTAAAAATACCAACTGAGCCAATCTTCCCTCTTCCCAAGACACAAATCCATGTTAAATGAACTCTTTCTAGGACATGTCCCCTGATTGCCCCTGCCTGTCTCACTTTCCAGAATGGGGGCCTCCAGTGACTTGTCCTGCAAAACCCTCGTCCTGTCCCTTGATGGACAGGCCGATGTTTTACCTTCTCTCTACAGCAGACATAAAGATGACCCAGAAGAGCTTCAATTTTGCCAGGAAATTCTCCCTTCCCCTGTACTTTGTCTCAGCTGCTGATGGAACCAATGTCGTGAAGGTAATGGCGGACTGCAGAGGTCGTCTGGGAAGGTCAGGGGAGGCCACGTGGTGAAGGGACCAGGGAAGCTGCGAAGAGAAGGGCTGGCCACAGGAACGGTGGGGGGACAGGTGGTGGCAGGGCCGTGGGCGGGCGATCCAGAGCATTAAGCTAGGAAGGGGCCGTTGTACTAACAGTAAGGGAGGTCGTGGGCTGGGCTTGGTGAGAAAAGTCCATTGATGGGGACAGGGTGAATTGAGGGGTGACCTTGCTGACTGTAGGGGTGGAGTATTGTATGGACGGGGACAGGGGACTGACACCCACTGCCATGTCTTGCTTCCCGCCACCTCTCCCTCACCCCCAGCTCTTCAATGATGCAATTCGGTTAGCTGTGTCTTACAAACACAACACCCAGGACTTCATGGACGAGGTTTTGCAGGAGCTCGAGGTGGGTCAGGCCAGAGTGCGGGGCAGGATAAAGAAACCGGTTTCTCAGACGGACGCGAACGTAACCCAGCCTTTGCAGGCAGCACTTGCCCATCATGCACGCACCCCTAGAATCCTCAGAGCTGCGATGGGCACGTGCAGGGCCAGACCTCACCTGCAACCTTGTTCACAGAACTTTGATTTGGAGCAGAAGGACGACGATGTGCCGGACCAAGTGCAGTGTGGCAGCCTTGAGAGCCTCTCCCCTTCCTGAGTCAGAGAAGGAAGCCTCTCCTCGTGGACTTGGGGGGTTGGGGGGTCTTCCAGAATAGCCTCCCCTCAGCAACCCTCCAGCTCTGAACTGAAAAACTCTTGCAGGCCATCCCCTCTCTACCTCCTGCAAGCCCACCCGTTCCATTTCCCTCCCCCACCCCCCATGGCCCATGATACCTGCCCTTCCACAGTTGACCCCCCCCACTCCCGTACTCAGGGACAGGGATGGGGTCTGCACCGGCACACACCCTCGACAGGTGTGAGAGGTCCACAGCAGAGCCTGGCGCAGAATTAGAGATTAGTACCCTAAGCCTCCCCAGGTTGTGTGAGGGCAGTGAAGAGCTTCAGGGAACATGCTTTGTGTATCTCTCAAATAAAAGGAAATTGAGGTGTGTTTTCTCTCCCAGAACTGACCTCAGGGCCTATTCATTGCGTTTCCACCAAGGGAATTATTTCTAATCCCTGACCACCCTATTCCCACCTCTATGGGCTTGGGGGCCTCCATTCGTTTTCTTCTTTGGTCCCCCAACCAACTTTTTTAAGAAATGGTTTTGAGCAGACAGCTGTTCATCCTACAGGTTTCTCAGGGTACCTGGGTACCACCGGCACACTGGGTAAACTGTGGCCCAGATCACAGGACAGGTTGGCCATTAAAGCCAAGGGAAATAGGCAACAAGTCTAACCACACTTAGCAATACCACGGCACACCCATTTGGATTAGAAGCGCTTCCCTTAGCCCTGTTTCAGCTTATGAGGCTTCCCTCCCCCCTCCTTTTTTAAGGACTATTTGGGCACTGCTTTGTGGGGAAGGGAGAAGGGCCACCCTGCTGCCTTTCTCACTTATCTCCTGGACTTGAGGATCACTAGTGTGTATGATCGTCCTGTGCATCATTTCCATTGTTTTCATTTTTATAGTAAAGCTTGACTTAACACGAACATTTTGTGTATGTGCATGCTTGTGGGTCTGGATTTCACTGAGCAAAACCCCACAGAAAGAATTTGTGACCATCAGCCAGATTAAGAGAGAGGTTTTGCCTTGACCGCCCATGTGAGGGCGGCCCTGGTCCGCTTTGCTGACCATTTCAATGGAATTTAGCATTTTAAAAAGAACGAGTATGTATCTGGGAAGAACAAGAAACAAGAACAAACCTTATTTGCCTTTCAGTTACTAATTCTTATAATTTCAACTGAAAAGATTTAACTTGACCTGGGATTTGGGGGAATGTGTTACCCTGGTGAGGTGGGCTTTTAAAAATGACAAAAACAAAACAAAAAAACTTTTGGTGTTGTAAATGACTACTAAGTATCTTTTTAACATAATGGCATTCTTGAGATATCGCTCAAATACCATAAAATCCCCCATCAGTATTGGTTTTACATAACTATTTGGAGTCGGGCTCGGAAGTGAGAGGGGAGCAGGAGAGGAGGAGAGGGCAGAGGCCGGCTTCAGTCTCCCCTGCCTTGGGCCAGCTCTGGAGGGCTAACTGCCCCCTCAGAGCTGGTCCCACCAGCAAGCTTTCTGTGGCAGTCAGCCAATGTGGGATGGGTGTGTGTGTGTGTGTGTGTGTGTGTGCACGCGTGTGTGCGCAGGTGATGGCCCCTAGTCTCTAAGGCACAGTGGCCCCTGATGTGAGTCAGCGAGGGCAGTTCTCTGGAGAAAAGGGCAGGTTTATCCATCAACGCTTAAAACAGCCAGGGGAGGAGTGCTCAGGCAGGGCGCCAGCAGCACCCATGGCCACCCACCTTCACATGTTCAGATCCACCTGCTGCTTAAAGTTCATTCCATCCTGACTAATACAGGGAACACCACCCCTGGATCTTTTTTAAAATAATTTATTGAGGTGAAACTTATATAACAAAATGAACCATTTTAAAGTAAACGACGCCATCCCATTTAGCACAATTACAATGCGGTGCAACTATCACCCCTTCTGATTCTAAAATATTTCCACCACTCGAAAGTAAAACCCCTTGCTCATCAAGCATTTTCTCCCCCAACCCTGTCCCTCCAGCCCCTAGCAAATTCTAAGCTGTATCCTGAGTATTTCCTATAAATGGAATTATATACTGTGATCTTTTGTAAGTAGTGCTGCCATAAACATGCTTGTACACAGACTCCTGTGCGCACCAGGCTTCTGCTGTCACAAAGTGCCACTGCCCGGAAGGCCTATAGCAGGTGATTCTCACGGTTCTGCAGCTGGGAACTCTTAAGGGCGCCAGCAGGGTTGTTTCCGTTCTGAAACCTCATTTCTTGGCTTGTAGGCAGCTGCGGTCTCACTGTGTGCACACAGGACCTCTTCTTTGTGTTCAGAGAGGTATCTTTCTCTTCCCCTTCTTAAAAGACCGTACTTCCTTCCTTCGACATCCAGAGTGGGCCCCACCCTATGACCTCATTTAACATGAGTAGTTCCCTAAATACCTTGACTCCAAATCCAGTCACGTTGAGGGTTAGGGCTTCAACATATGAATTCTTGGGGGACATAATTCAGACCATGGTACAGGATATAATCAGGAGTGGCATTACAGGATCATATGGTAATTACACATTTAAGCGTTTGAGGAACTCCCAATCTTTTACAAAGTGGAACCATTTTACAGTCCTGCAAGCAATGGACAAGGGTTCCAATTTCCCTGCATCCTAGCTAGGACTTGTTAGTTTCCATTTTTAAATCGAGCCTTTCTAGTTGTTTTACAGTGGTACCTCATTGTGGTTTTGATTTGCATTTCGCTAATGACATGATGTTGAGCATCTCTTCATATACTTGTTAGCCATTTGTAATTTTCTTTGGAGAGATATCCATTCAAGTACTTTGCCTATTTTTAAATTGGGTTTTCTTTTTGTTGTTGAGTTACAAGAGGTCTTTATATATTCTATAAGTTGTCATCAGATTTATGATTTATAATTCCCATTCTATAGATTGTCTTTACACTTCCTTGATATCTTTGATGCATGAAAGCCTTTAATTTCTATGAAGTCCAATTTTTTTTCTTTTGTGTCTCACTTATCTAAGAATCCATTGCCAAATCCAAAGTCATGAAAGCTTAACCTTTATGTTCTCTTCCAAGAGTTTTATGGTTCTACTTCTTATATTTAGGCCATTGATCCATTTTGAGTTAATTTTTGTATATGGTGTGAGGTAGGGGTCCAACTTCATACCTGTGCATGCAGACGTCCAGTTGTCCTGGCACCATTTGTTGCAAAGACTATTCCTTTTTTTTTTTTTTTTAATTTCTACACCCAACATGGAGCTCAAACTTACAACCCCAAGATTAAGAGTTACACACTCCATCAGCTGAGTTAGCCAGGCACCTCTGCAAAGACTGTTCATTTTGAATGTTTTTGCCACGTTTGTCAAAAATCAATTGGTCATGGTTATATGAATTTATTTCTGGATTCTCTATTCTGTTGAACTAGATGTGTATTCTTATGCTAATACACACTGTTGTAATTACCATAACTTCATAGAACAGTTTTGAACTCGGGAAGTGTGAATCCTTCAACTTTATTCTTTTTAAAGATTGCTGTAACATCTTAACAATATTAAGTCTTCCAATCCACGAATATGGGATCTCTTTCCAATTATTTAGGTCTCTAATTTCTTTCAGCAGTGTTTGTAGTTCTCATGTAAAAATCTTTCACTTTTTGTTTACATTTGTTTCCAGATATTCTGTGGAAGCTTTTCCTTTTTTTTTTTAATTTTTTATATGTAGTTTATTTTTTAAATACAGCACAAGTCGGGGAGGGGCAGAGAGAGAGAGGGAGACACAGAATCTGAAACAGGCTCCAGGCTCTGAGCTGTCAGCACAGAACCTGATGCAGGGGTCGAACCCATGAGATCATGACCTGAGTTGAAGTCGGACACGTAACCAACTGAGCCACCCAGGTGCCCCTATTGTTTCCTTTTTTGATTGTTGCTGGTTATAGAAACACAGATCATTTATGTGTGTTGATCTTGTACCCTGAAACCTTGCTGAATTATTTTATTAACTCTAGTACTTTCCTGTGGATACTTGTACATTTTCTGTAAATAGGATCATATATGCATACTGAAGAAGTTTTATTTATTCCTTTATAATTTGGAAGCCTTCTGTTTCCTTTTCTTGACCAAGTGCTCTGACTAGAACTTCCAGTATCAAAGTGACGAAAGCAGGCGTCTTTGCCTCATTCTTCATCTCAGGGGGAAGGTTTTCAGGTTTTCACTGTTGAGTATGATGTTAGCCATGGGTTTTTTCATATGACCTTCATCACATCGTAGAAGTTCCCACATGTTCCTAATTTTCTGAGCGTGTTTATTATTAAAGACTTTTGAAATTTGGCAAATGCTTTTCCTATATCAGTTGAGATAACTGTGTGGTTTATCCACTTCATTCTATCACTGTCGTTTATTACATTGATTGAGTTTTATATATTGTACAGCCCTTGCATTCCTGTGATAAAACCACTTGTTGATGGCATATAATCCTTTTAATATGATATTGAATATGCTAGTATTTTGCAAAAAGGTTTTTGCATCTATATTCATAAGGGATTTTAGGGATATTTGGTGGTAATTTTCTTTGTAATGTAGCTTCAGTTTAAAAATAATGCTACCCTCTTAGAATGAGTTGGGAAATGGCTGCTCTTCTATTTTTTGGAATAGTTTGGGAAGGATGGGCATTAATTCTTCTTTAAAGATTTTTTTTTAATTTTTTAAATGTTTTATTTATTTTTGAGACAGAGAGAGACAGAGCATGAGAGGGGGAGGGGCAGAGAGAGAAGGAGACACAGAACCAGAAGCAGGCTCCAGGCTCTGAGCTAGCTGTCAGCACAGAGCCTGACGTGGGGCTCGAACCCACGAACATGAGATCTGACCTGAGCCGAAGCCGGAGGCTTAACCGACTGAGCCACCCAGGTGCCCCTAATTCTTCTTTAAATATTTGGTACAGTTCACCAGTGAAAGCATCTGGTTCTGAACTTGTCTTTCCTGGAAGGCCCCCCCACCCCCACCCCACCCCCTGCCTTTTCCAAAACTGATGCAGTCATTGCTATTTATAGGTCTATTCAAACTTTCCATTTTTTCTATTTCTTATTGAATCAGTTTGATAATTTATATTTTTCTAAAAAGCAATTTCTTTATTTTGTCTGGGTTACATAATTTGGGAGATGTACTTATTTCTAGATTTTATAATTTTTTATTTCTGTAAAATCAGTCTTAATGGTACAGCTCTCATTTTTTTATTTTAGTTATTTTCACCTTTTCTCATTTTTCTTTGTCATAATAGCTAAAAGTTTGTCAATTTTGTTGATCTATTCAAAGAACCAACTTCTGGTGTAATTACTCCTATTTTTTCCTTTCTTTCTTCCTTCCTTCCTTTCTTTCTTTCTTCCTTTCTTTTTTTAATGCTTACTTATTTTGAGAGACAGTGAAGGAAGGAAAGGGTCAGAGAGAGGGAGGGAGAGAATCCAAAGCAGGCTCAGCATGGAGCCTGACTCAGGGCTTGATCTCATGAACCCTGAGATCATGATCTGAGCTGAAATCACGCGTCAGTCACTTAACTGACTGAGCCACCTGGCTGCTCCTCTATTGTTTCTCTGTTCTCTATATTTCTTCTGCTAGCTTTGGCTCAGTTTGCTCTTCTTTTTCCACTCTTTAAAAATGTAAAGTTAGGTTACTAATTTGAGATCTTTCTTCTTTTTTAACGTTTATTGCTATAAATTTCCGTCTGAGCACCACCTTGGCTGCATGCCACAAGTTTTTGTATGTTGTGTTTTCATTTTCATGTTTCTAAGTATCTTCTGTATTCCCTGCTATGTACTCTTTGATCTATTATTTGTTTAAGAGCATTTCTTTAATTTCCACATATTTGTGAGTTTCCCAGTTTTTCTTTTATTGTTGATTTCTACTTCACCCACTGTAGTTAGAGAGACTCCTTTGTATAATTTCATTCCTTTTAAATTTATTGAGAATTGTTTGTGGCCTAAAACATGATCTGTCCTAAGGAATGCACCATGTGGATTTGAGAAAAATATGTATTCTGTTGCTGGGGTAGAATGTGCTATATATGTCTGTTATGTATAGTTGATGAGCAGTATCGTTAAAGTCCTGCATGTCCTTATAGACTTCCTGTAAACATGTTCTGTACACTATTGACACTGTTTGTTTTTCCCTTTAATTATGTTAATGTTTGCCCCATTATTTGGGGGCTCTGTTATTTAGTGCATATATGTATATATGTTTTTTAGAGTATCTGTATTTATCTTTTATCTTTCTAATTATCTTCTTGATGAAATGACCCTTTTTTAAATATCTAATGCCTTCTTTGTCTCTTACAACAGTTTCAACTATTTGGACGTATAAGTCATTTTGTCTGATATTGACATGGCCTCACCGACTCTCCACCACTTACTAGTTGCATGGACTATCTTTTCACTTTAAACCAATTTGTGTCACTGGGTCTAAAGTGAAGCTCCCATAGACAGCATATAGCCAGATCTTGTCTTTTAAGCTAGTCGGCCATTCTCTGCCTTTAATTGAAGAGATCAGTTCCTTTACGTTAGAAGTAATTGCTATAAGGAAAGACTGACTTCATGCATTTCCTGTTTGTTTTATGTATGTCTTAGACTCTCTTTCATGTAGTCAAGATTTATTTCAAGCCTTGAAAACATTTGGACTAATCAAAGTGGTACTACTGTAATTTCTTATAATACTTTAATACTTTACATGGAAATTTTCAAACATAGGGACAATGACCTATAATGACCTAACCCTTAAAAACACATCGTAAGAGTCACGGAAGGTGACACCAAAATAAAACCGCAAAGAACTCAGGTACTTAATGAGGACATAATCAGCAGCAAGCTATTCAGATAAACCAAAAACAAATTTGTCTGTACACTTTTCATGTTTATTTTTAATCTTCACCTCATAAAGCCACTGACAGTGAGGCATCTTTCAAATACAGGATTTCTGATGAGTCATGCTAAGCGAAATAAGTCAGGCAGAGAAGGACAGATACCATATGTTGTAACTTATAGGTCTAATAGGAGAAACCTAACAGGTGACCATGGGAATGGGAAAGAGGAGGAAAGAGTTGGGGAGAGGGAGTGAGGCAAACCATGAGAGACTTTTGAATGCTGAGAACAAACTGATGGCTGAAGAGGATGGGGGTGATGGGGTGGGGGTGATGGTCATGGAGATGGGGCACTTGTGGGTTAAAGCACTGGGTGTCATATGGAAACCCACTTGGTAATAAACTATTAATTAAAAAATTTTTCTTAGGGGCACCTGCGCGGCTCAGTCGGATAAGCGCCCGACTTCAACCCAGGTCATGATCTCACAGTTTGTGGGTTCGAGCCCTGCGTCAGGCTCTGTGCAGACAGCTCAGAGCCTCGAACCTGTTTCAGAGTCTATGTCTCCCTCTCTCTCTGGCCCTCCCCCACTCATGCTCTGTCTCTCTGTATCAATAATAAATATAAAAAATTTTTAACATTCATTTTTGAGAGACAGAGAGAGACAGAGCATGAACAAGTGAGGGGCAGAGAGACAGGGAGCCACAGAATCTGATGCAGGCTCCAGGCTTCGAGCTGTCAGCCCACAGCGGGGCTCAAACCTGCAGACTGCGAGATCATGACCTGAGCTGAAGTCGGAGGATTAACTGACTGAGCCACGCATGCACCCCTCTGAATATTTTAACAAAGAAGAAATGAAACATCCACAAACTACTCTGTTTACCACAAATTCCTACACCAAGAAGGAAAGCACAATCCAGTTGCATTTATCCATGTTCCTCCACTTCTCCAGCATCAGCTTGAGATATTTTCCTACATGCTTTGTAAATATCTTTATTGCAATCAGCTCATTACTTTATGCAAATTGGGGAAACTGATTTATAATGTCATCTTTAAAGTTATCTTCTGTCTGGTCCTTCCCTCCAACACACTCACCAGATCTGTCACTGAGGTGAACACTGATGCAGTCAGCTGTTCTAGGAGCCCAAAGCAATCTGTGATCTTAGCTTCCTAAATATGCAATGATCTCCAATTTCTACACATGTAAACAAAAAGACACAAGGAATCAAAAATCATATAGTCAAAGAAAAATGTATTAGTATGAAGATTATTTAATTATAACTTTATTGCGCCTTTCCTCCAAGATACAAGCTCTCTTTAAATGATCATTACATTACAGTGCACACACGGCTATAACACCTTAGACTTGCTGAGGACATATAATTACATTAAAATAAATAACCTTCTAAATATTTCAGAATTTAATTGGCTCTTAAATAGTTTTCTCAGGGGCAAAACAAGCATTCTGTGTTCTTTGAGAAACTGGATATATTGGTAAACTGCTGTGAATTCATTTAAACCTTGAAGAAACCTAACAACCGAAGGTGCTTCTCTAAAACCGCAATGCAGACATGCGTGGCTGCCATGTTAACACGGAGAAGAGTGACATAGTCAACAGGTTCAGTGTCCTGTAAATATAGTTGTAAAATGTCCTACAAGGGAAAAAAACCTGACACAGTCATTTAAAGGAAAGAATCCAAAAATAAAAGAAAGAAGAACCTAAGTCAAGAAAAATGTTGATGAACAAAAATATGTACTCTGACAAAAGAATGAGAAGTGTTACCAACACAAAAATGAGACCTATAGAACAAAAACACTCATTTTACTTTGTCTTAAAAATGAACAAAAAAGGGGTGTCTGGGTGGTTCAGTCGGTTAAACATCCAACTTCCGCTCAGGTTGTCATCCCCGCAGTTCGTCGGTTTGAGCCCCATATCGGGCTCTGGGCTGATAGCTGTTTCAGATTCTGGGTCCCTCTTTCTCTGCCCCTCCCCCACTCACACTCTGCGTCTCTGTCTCTCTCTCAAAAAAAAAATTTTTTTTTTAATTTTTAATGAACAAAAAAATAAAAGTAAAAGAAGAGACCCCTGGGTGGCTCAGTCAGTTAAGCATCTGACTCTTGATTTCAGCTTAGGTCATGATCCCAGGGTTGTGGGTTCAAGCCCCACATCAGCCTCTGTGCTGAGCATGGAGCCTGCTTAAGATTCTCTCTCTCTCTCCCTCCACCCCTCTCCCCTGCTTGCTCTCTCTCTCTCTCTCAAATAATTAAAAAAAACGTTTAAAAATGACCATGGAATAAGGAAGGAATCTAGATTATTTAGAATTGAGATAGATCTATACCAAAATAGAATATGACAATGATTTGTCCTCATGAAAGAAATAAATAAAATGAAATATCACATGTCTTTATGTTAATAATGAAACATATTAATGCAAAATACATAAAAAATACAAAGTCTGGGGCACCTGGGTGGCTCAGTTGGTTAAGAGTCCAACTTCAGCTCAGGTCATGATCTCACAGTTTGTAAGTTTGAGCCTCACGTCAGGCTCCCTGCTGTCAGCACAGAGCCCACTTTGGATCCTTTGTCCCTTTCTGTCTCTCTCTGCCCCTCCCTCACACATTCTCTCTCTCTCTTGCTCTCACTCTCTCTCAAAAATAAACATTAAAAAACATAAGGTCTGAGTTGTTAATTTTAGTCATTCTGACAGGTGGGAGGATGTATCTCACTGTGGCTTTAATTTGTATTTCCATTATGATGAGTGACGTTGAGCATCTTTTCTTGTGTCTGTTAGCCATCTGGATGTCTTCTTTGGAAAAGTGTCTATTCATGTCTTCTGCCCATTTCTTCACTGGATTATTTGTTTTTTCGTTGTTGAGTTTGGTAAGTTATTTATAGATTTTGGATACTAACCCTTTATCTAATATGTCATTTGCACAGAAGCTTTTTATCTTGATGAGGTACCAATAATTCATTCTTGCTTTCATTTCCCTTGCCTCTTGAGGCATGTCCAATAAGAAGTTGCTGCAGCTGAGGCCAAAAAGGTTGCTGCCTATTTTTCTCCTGTAGGATTTGATGGTTTCCTGTCTCACATATACATCTTTTCATCCACTTTGATTTATGTTTATAGCAGCACTATCAACAATAGCCAAATTATGGAAAAAGCCCAAATGCCCATGAATGGATGAATGGACAAAGAAGATGTGGTGTGTATACACACACACACACACACACACACACACACAGAAGGAAATACTACTTAGTGTTGAAAAGGATGAAATCTTGCCATTTGCAATAATGTGGATGGAACTAGAGTGTCTTATGCTAAGCAAAATAGTTCATTCAGAGGAAGACAGATACCATATGATTTCACTCATATGTGGAATTTGAGAAACACAACAGACGAACATAGGAAAGAAAAGGAAAAATAAGATAAGAACACAGAGGGAGGTAAACCATAAGAGACTCTTAAATACAGAGAACAAACTGAGGGTTGCTGGAGGGGAAGTGGGGGGATGGGTTAAACGGGTGGCGGGCATTAAGGAGGACACTTGATGGGATGAGCACTGGGTGTCATGTAAGAGATAAATCACTGGGTTCTACTACTAAAGCCATGACAACACTGTATGTAAACTACCTTAAATTAAAATTTAAACAAATTTAAAAAATATTTAAAGTCTAGATTTTTCCCCTTAGGTTGATAATAAACCTGAAGCCTCTATTCAGTGCATTTGTTTTTATAAGCTTCCTCTGTTTCGCAGCATGTGCTATTCAAGTGCTGGATTTTATCATGAGAATTACAGTTCTCAACTCAAATTTATAACTTTTAGCCTTTTTACACATACTTATATATATCTTATTTCCATCCATCCTAACACAGTTTTAAGACCTTTCTAGTGGTATATTTTAGAAAGCTTTGAAAGAATTTTAATATAAGATTTTTTTTAATCTTCATTTTTAAAGATAACTCTTTTTAGTACTGTCACATGATTGGCTTAACAATTGAAGCATAATATTGTAACTACATTGCACTGTTTAAGCCAATTCACAGCTTTAGGAATATAACCAAAATGAGGTTGCATATTCTGCACTGAATATGAATTCACAAAGGAAATTAGAAAGTGAATCCGTGAATGAATAAATAAAACAGATGATTTCTCACCAGGGGTCATTCTTTAGTTTGCTTTTAGGAACCTGGAAGGCATTGTCTTCTTTGAGTTTCAAATGTTCCAGTAAACTTAGTTGTTTCTTAGCTTACTCAATATCACTTTGTTTTTTTTTTCCATAATATTTTATTGTCAAATTGTTTTCCATACAACACCCAGTGCTCTTCCCCTTAAGTGCCCTCCACCATCACCACCACTCAATATCACTTTGAATTGCTGAAATAAGTGGCCTAAAATTCAAAGTCCTTTTTCCAATCTAAAGCAGCCAAAGGTGGACACACTGAAGAGTTCCCCAGGGAAGTCCACTTCAAAGGTATTCTTGGCCTCAGCTTTCAAAGAGCTTTTCTGTTCTTGCATTCTAGGTGCTTTCCTCTGCTCACCGCCATCCATGGATGTCTCCGCCCAATCACAGTAAACGCCAGTGGATGCATCAACCGCAGGATTACCCCTCGCTGAGGAAAGCTAAGTGTGCGGATGCCTAGCTACTTGGAGCAGCCCCAGCTCTACCAGCAGAACTTGGCCAGTCTCATCGGTTGGCGCACAGTTCAGGGGACAATACCTAAAACAAACCTTTCTTCTACTTTTCTGTTCCTCCTTTTCTCCACTCCTGAATTCTTTCATATTTAGTTGATTTTTTCGTAGCGTAAACTTTTTCACTTTTTAAAAAATTAATACAGTAACAAAGTTTAACATTTAACCATTTTAAGTGTACAATTCAGTGGCTTTAAGGGGCGCCTGAGTGGCTCAGTTAGTTGCGCATCCGACTTTGGCTCAGGTCATGATCTCATGATTTGTGAGTTCAAGCCCTATATCAGGCTCACTGCTGGCAGTGCAAAGCCTGCTTCAGATTTTCTGTCTTCCTTTCTCTCTGTCCCTCCCTTGCTTGTGCTCTCTCTCAAAAATGAATAAACACTATGCTAAGTGAAATAAGTCAGCCAGAGAAAGACAGATACCATATGTTTTCACTCACATGTGGAACAGGAGAAACTTAACAGAGGACCATGGGGGAGGGGAAGGGGAAAAGTAAAGGAGAGGGAGGGAGGCAAACCATAAGAGACTTGTTTGTTTGTTTGTTTGTTTGAGAGACAGAGAGAGACAATGCAAGCAAGGGAGCAGGGGCGGGTCAGAGAGAGAGGGAGATACAGAATCGGAAGCAGGCTCCAGGCTCTGAGCTAGCTGTCAGCACAGAGCCCAATGCAGGGCTCGAACCCTCAAACCGTGAGATCATGACCTGAGCTGAAGCCAGACGCTTAACCGACTGAGCCACCCAGGCGCCCCAAGAGACTCTTAAATACTGAGAACAAACTGACAGTTGATGGGGGGTGGGGGGGAGGGGAAAATGGGTGATGGGCATGGAGGAGGGCACTTGTTGGGATGAGCACTGGGTGTTATATGGAAACTAACTTGACAATAAACTGCAATAAAAAATATAAAAGTAAAAATTAAAAAATAAAAATATTCAGTGACATTAAGAACATTTACAAAGTTGTATAACTACCACCACTGTCGATTCTAGAACCTTTTCACGATCTCAAGTAGAAGCTCTATTAAGCAGTTGCCCCCCGCATTCTGCCTGCTCCCGGGCACTGGTAACCTCTATTCTACTTTCTTTCTTTACGAATGTCCTATTCTAGATACCTTATGTAAGTGGAATCATGCGATATTTGTCCTTTTGTATCTGGCCTATTTCACTTAAATTATTCTCAGGAATCATCCATATGGTCCCATGTATCAGACCTTCTTCATTCCTTTCATGGCTGAATGATATTCCATTGTACGTATACACATGTTTTGTTCATTCATCTGTTGAGGGACACCTGGGCTGTTTCCCCTTTTTGGCTGTTGTGAATAGTACCGGTGTTCAACTATCTATTTGGATCCCTGATTTCAAGTCATCTGGGTATATGCCTAGGAGTGAAAGTCCTGGGTAATATGATAATTCTATGTTTAATTTTTTGAGGAAAGGACAGACTATTTCCAGAGAGAACATGCCATATTACATTTCGAGCAGCTAAGGAAGCATGGCTGCCTTCTTAGCAGCTAAGGGGAGTGGGACTTCTATTTAGGGGAATGAGAATGTTCTAAAATTGATTGTGGTGATGTGCAGAACTCTGTGAATATACTGAAAGCCATTGACTTATACAGCTTAAATAGGTGAAATGTATGGTATGTGAATTATTTTACCAATATCCCTGTTAAAATATATTTAAAGGAAAAACTGATCTACAAGGATAAGTAGACAAATTTACAATTAAAATCAGAGATTTCAATAACCCTTCCCAATAATTTATAGAACAAGTATACAGAAAACCAGTACAGCTATAGAAAATGAGAACACTCTCAACTTCCCTGAACTAATACCCATTTATAGAACATTCTACCAAAAACAGAAGAATATACATCTTTTTTCAGGTACACTCAAAACATTTATGAAGATAGACTACGTCCTAGGCCATAAAACAAGTCTCAGAACGCTAAAAATGAATCAAGCTATTCAAAATATGTGCTCTGGCAATAATATGGAATTAAATTATAAAATAATAACAGAAATAGTCCCAACCATTTGGTAACTAAATGACATAATTCTAAATAATTCTGCATTGAATATGAATTCACAAAGGAAATTAGAAAGTATTTTGAATCAACTAAAAATGAAAACAACGTATATAAATGTGGGATGTCATGAAAGCAATACTTATGGAGAAATTTATAGTGTTAAATACTTATATTAGAAGAAAAGAAAGATATTGAATCAAGGACCTCAACTGCCATTTTAAGAAACTAAAAAAAGAATAAGCCCAAGTAGAAAAAAAGAAATAACAGAAATCAGAGAAGAAATCAATGAAATAGAAAACAGTGAGGGGGGGGGAATAGAAAAAGTTAATGAAACCAAAGCTGGCTCTTTAAGATCAGAGAACACAAACGGTGGCGCTGTAACAGTGATACGTTGTGACAGGTGGCAGCTACTCTTGTAGTGTAACTTATATACCTGAAAGTAACGTACTGTTATGTGTCAACTACACTTCAATAAAAAAAAGGCTGCTAGAATTAAGAAGCGAATTTTCAGGATGAATAATTAATACTCACATAAAAAATAATTATATTTCTGTATACTAGCAGTGAACAATTGAAAATTGAAAATTATATTTACAAAAGTATCAAAATATTAAATACTTAGGAATAATTTTGACAAAATATTGATAAAAGGCCTGCACCCTCAGACCAAAACATTGCTAAAGGAAATTAAAGAAGTCTTAAATAAATTTTGCTGGAAAGATACACTGTGTCAATGACTCAGAGGACTCCATACTGTTGAGATGTCATGTCTCCTCAAACTGATCTATAGGTTCAACATCATCACAATAAAACCTTCTGCAGGATTCATTTTATAAATCAATACCGTGATTCTAAACTTCATATGGAAATGCTAAGATCTAAAATAGCCAAAACAGCTTTGGAAAACACTTGGAGGATGTACACTATCTGATTTCAAGACTTCTTGTAAAGCTGTACTTAGGAAGACAGTGCGATGTCAGCATCAGGGTGAACTAATAGGTCAAAGTAGAACCATAGATACGTGAACAACTAATTTTCTTCAGAGATACAAAGGCAATTCACTTGAGGAAGAAGAGTCTTTTCAACATAGTTCACTGGAGCAACTGGACATCCTTATACAAAAAAAAAAAAAAACTTCAATCCATAGTTTACCATAAAACAAAGTCTTTGAGGCCTTGAATTAAGCAAAAATTTCTTATACGTGACACCAAAAGAATGATCTACAGAGGTGCCTGGGTGCTGCAGTCACCTTAGCATCAAACTCTTGACTTTGGCTGAGGCCATGATCTCACAGTTGGTGGAATCAAGCCCCATGTCAGGCTCTGCGCTGAGCTTGGCGCCTGCTTGGGATTCTCTCTCTCCCTTTCTCTCTGTCACTACCATCCTCACATGCCCATGTGCTCTCTCTCAAAATAAATTTAAGAAAAAAGAATGCTCTACAAAAGAACACATTGATTAATTGTACTTACTCAAAATTTAAAACTTGTTTAATTTTGAGAGTGAGCGAGGAAGGGGCAGTGAGAGGGGGAGTCACCGAATCTGAGGCAGGCTCCAGGCTCCGAGCTGTCAGCACAGAGCCCCACACGGGGCTCAAACCCACGGACTGTGAGATCATGACCTGAGCTGAAGTCAGATGCTTAACTGACTGAGCCACCCAGTCGCCCCATAAACTTCTGTTCTTAAAAAGACACTATTTAGAGAATTAAAAGACAAGCCACAGACTAGGAGAAAGTATTTACAAAGCGTACATCCATTAGAAAACTTACGTTCAGCATATAAAAAGAACTCTCAACAGTCTAAACAATGACAATAAAAAAATTTAAAAAGGTAAAAATTTTAACAGACCATCAAACAAGACGTGTGAATGGCAGGAGGCACATGAAAATATGCTTAATATCACTAGTCTTTAGGGAAATGACATTGAAACCAGGAGATTTCCCAGTTGGTGAGTTCACAGCAGTGCTAGGAGTGTGGGGCCCGAGAGCGCAGACCTCCACAGCCCATCCCCCACATGCTTTGCCCTATTCATCTCTTCCACTTGGCTCTTCCTGAATTGTATCCTTTTAAATAAACCACTAAACAATCCCAAAACAAAAGAGAGAATTGAAAATCTGTTCTGGAGTAGGACAAACAAGTTTTAAGATCACCTTTGTTGCCAAATGACCTCCAGAACCGCAGTACTTGACTCTGCCATGGGGGCAGGGTTTTGCTGTAGGAATGGCCTTACAGTGAAGCATCAACACAAACACAGAGGATGCACAAATGCCGTCAGGGATGTTGCTAAGACTTCACGGGGAACTTGGTCTTGGGAATGCATGACGCCCAGCATCAAGCAGCTCACAGCTACCGACTCGGACTCGCTCGGCTCAGGGGTGTGGGCTTGCTGGGTGCCCTTGCTCCGCCCCTGCTGCCCTCAGTGTAACCCCTGCGCCTTTTCCGCCAGGTGCAGCCCGCGAGTGCCTCTCACAACCGCAGGCAAGACAGCAGGTACAAGGTTTACCAGGGAACCGGTGTTTGCATCTCACGATAAAGAAATTCTGAAATGTATGGAAACTGTGTGGAGCCCTGGAATGGTCCCTGGAATGAAAACTTAGTGACTACTACTAGCACACTGAGAGAGAGCCTCTGGAGGACACTTGCACAAGGTGCATGAGAGACCTGAAAAAGACCCGTTTGCACAGGGAACCGAACTCAAAGACCACCTTGAAATGTGTACATGCATCTTTTCATGGAGGCAGATGTGACTGTGGAGTTGGCTTTTCACATTTGGCTTTAGGCCTACAATTCCTGAATCCAGGACTTGCTCCAGACTCAGCGTAGGCTAAATGCTGCAGGCCCTGGCGGCAGAGGCAAAACTCCAGGAGGACGGCCACTGGACAGTCATCACGTCGGCGGCTGTCTTAGGGGGTGGGGCCTGGATTGCGGGAGGGAAAGGAAATCAAGAAATGCCACTGCAAGCGTGTGTATATGGTAGCCGCCACAGCCTCTTCCAAAAATCTGAAGCCAACCGCACTTAAAGGGTTTCATTGTGAAGAAACATGAGCAGATTTTTAATGGGTTGGGAGTAGGATAAAAGGCCTCCTGATACAGCTAGAGAAGAAGGCAGCCAACAGAGGAGGCCCAAGGGTTCTCACAAGGAAAACATGTTTCTCCTTTCTTTCCTTTTTTATTTTTATTGTATCTGTATGAAAAGATGGATGTTAGCTGCACTGTGGCGATCATTTCACAATCGCTGTGAATCAAACCATCATGCTGCATGCCTTAAACGTATAGAGCAATATATGCCGATTATTTCTCAATAAAATGGGGGGGGGGCCTCCTGGAAAATGGGAAAGAAGTCCTCGTTGAATTTAAAAAGTTCATTGGTTTTCTGTATGGAACTTCTCTTTGCATAAAGATGAGGTGAGTGCAGCCATTTCTGCTGCTGAGATGGCATTTTACCTGGAAACCATGAACACAATATTCAAACAGCAACTGATTAAGGTTTTTGAAAATATGGATATCATATTTCAGAGACTTCTTTATTGAAGTTTATTTGTTTTGAGAGAGAGAGAGCAAGCATGCACACAGGTGAGCAGAGTAGGGGCAGAGAGAGAGAGAGAGAAAGAGAATCCCAAGCAGGCTCCGCACTGTCAGCACAGAGCCCCACAAGGGACTCGATCTCATGAACCAAGAGATCATGACCTGAGCTGAAATCAAGAGTCAGACGCTTAACAATCTGAGTCACCCAGGTGACCCTTAAAAATTTTTAAGGCGTATTTCTTGTGTTATGATACAACTAACATCAAAATTATATTTGAGGGGTGCCTGGGTGGCTCAGTCGGTTGAGCGTCCAACTTCAGCTCGGATCATGATCTCACCACTCCTGGCTTTGAACCCTGCCTCAGGCTCTGTGCTGGCAGCTCAGAGCCTGGAGCCTGCTTTGGATTCTATGTCTCCCCCTCTCTCTGCCCCTCCCATGCTCATGCTCTGTCTCTCTCTGTTTCTCAGTAATAAATAAATGTTAAAAAAAATTTTAAGTATATTTGAAAGGCGTCACCATTTTCATTCTCCAAAAGGATATCCAAAATTTTGTGTGAGGGGCTCCTTGATGGCTCAGTCAATTGAGTGTCTGACTTCAGCTCAGGTCATGATCTCATGGTTCGTGGGTTTGAGCCCCGCATCGGGCTCTGTGCTGACAACTCAGAGCCTGGAGCCTGCTTCGGATTCTGTGTCTCCCTCTCTCTGTGCCCCTTCCCCACTCATGCTCTATTTCTCTCTGTCTCAATAATAAATAAACATAAAAATTTTTTTAAAATTTTGTGTGATAATTGTTATATTGCATATACGGGACATTACCACTGGATATGACAGCAACACGCCTCATAAGAAATCCATGCTGCCTGTGAACAGCCAGATGATCACATCAACCTCTCGTGATGGCCGTGTTGCTGCTGCTTGGATGAGCAGGACAGAACCAAACATAAAGTACCGTGCAGAGATGTGGGTGCTTCCTGACCGGAATAACAGTGCCTTATTGGAAGAAGGATTAAAGAAACTCAGTAAAGTTCTGATTTAAAATTTTTTGAGCCCAGAAATGCCTGGGTGGCTCCGTCAGTTGACTGTCTGAGTTCGGCTCGGGTCATGATCTCTCGGTTCATGGGTTGGAGCCCCTTGTCGGGATCTGTGCTGACAGCTCAGAGCCTGGAGCCTGCTTCAGATTCTGCGTCTCCCTCTCTCTCTGCCCTTACTTTGCTCATGCTCTGCCTCTCTCTGTCTCCAAGAAATAAACAAACATTCAAAAAATGTTTAATAAAAACTTTTGAGCCTTGTGAAGAGTGAGACCATCAGCTTTTCCTTCTGGCGTGCCCCAGGGCGTCAGGACTTTGCAGTGGCATGTGGAGCAGATCAACCTAGAAAGCTAAGCATTGAACTCCTGTTAACATTTTCTATCTAATCTGGACAAGTATCTTTTTTCCTCTTACTTCCTTTCTTTTTGGTCAGGTGACTAAACAAACTGCATAAATTTGAAATGAAATGGTCTTGAGGGAAATTATTCAAATTTTTCATAATCTTGAACAAAAGTCATTACATTGAAAGTATTATAACACTTTGTTCTTTTTTTAACAGAAACATAAGAATGCAAAACTGAGTTTTCTCATTAAAGTATGATTAAACTTAATTCCATAGTCTTGTAATTGTGTATAGCACATTTTTAAAGGCATATAAATATTATGTAATTGTAAAGCTGATTAAAAAAGAAATTAATTCATAAAGTTGACCCAAAAAAAGTGGCAGCGTTCCCCATTCGCTGTGGTAAAGTGCCATTGTTACATCACAGATATTAATTTACAAATTAGAGCATTTGAAATAGGTATTTAGCATCTGTAGTTTAAAACAGTGTTACAGTATGTGCTGTCAGCACCTCTGATAAAGATGGCTCTTGGTGCGGGGTCACCTGGGTGCCTTGCTCGGTTGAGCGTCCAACCCTTCATTTCGGCTCAGGTCATAATCGGTTTCATTGCTGACAGCATGGAGCCTTCTTGGGATTCTCTCTCTCTCTCTCTCTCTCTCTCTCTCTCTCTCTGCCCCCCCCCACTCATGCGTACATGGACAGGCTTACTCTCTCAAAATAAGCATAAAACAAGATGCTCTTGGTGCATTGTAAGTTTAATATATGTATTTACAATTATGATGTTCACTAAACAAAACAATAATGGCAACACTTCTGTCAGATTTCTCAGTGAATTCTCAGAGGCTGGTGTGAACTGAAGGTGTTCTTGCGTTGAATATGAATTAAGCATTTAATCTAATCCTGAGACAGCTAAAGAAAATCACTGCATAGGGGCTTTCTCTCTACATCAAATAAATTTGCTGATGTACGAAAAAAATCTAAAAGCTCTGGGTCTATTTAAAATTGTAATTTGAGTTATATTTTTGTAAGTAGATTTATTCTTTTATCAGGTGAAGTAATGCTAAGCTTACTGATAAACAAAAACAGATTTTAGGTATTACTGAAACACTAAATCAAAGAGCCAGTTTATTCTAACATTTGCTGGCTTCTATAGATTTTGTGACCACACGGGTTCTAGTTATCATCTCTAGTGTGGAAAAACATTTTGGAAGGTCACTTTTGGTGGATTCCATGGTCTTCTGACCCAGACTTAACAGAGAAGTGCAGTTTAATCTTCCCACAGTGCATCTCGTCCTGTATGGCCCACAGAGCACGTATGCACCTCAGGTACAGTCAGGAGGCTACGATCACTGGCCTCGGATAGAATCACACCAAACAAGTTACCTGGAGGAGACAGCACTGGTACTAGGGAATTTATTTTCTTAAAAAAGAACAATAATATAAAGTTAGAACTGATTAAAATGTTTGTTAAATCTTGGTGTGATTTGTTGCAGCCATAAGCTAACATTTGGTTGAACTCACAGGATCCAAATATAATTCTCAAATTATTGTATTGCCGCAATTATTAATCTGCTCCTTCCTTATTATGGCTGCATCTTACGTAAATGCAGAGCACCCCTTTTTGAATGTTTGTTTTCAAAGGCTTTGCAATAAAGAAGAAATGTATAGAATTTGTTGGCTTTTTGCGAATAAGTGGTCTGTATTTTACAAAGTAACCTGAACCAGCCTGTGTGTGTGAGAACCATACACATCTGGTGTGAGCAGACAGGGTCTCGGGGACTGGAGGACAGGGTGGGAGCTGAAACGATCGGCAACCCATCGTCATCACGAAGCCACGTCACCAGGCCCAGGCCGTGTTCACAGCGCCATTCTGTATGGCGAGAACACGTTGACTGTTTTTATATGATGCAGCAGTTAAGTCGTCTTTATCTCACAAATTTAAAAATCCAAAATTAGGTTAAATTTTATAAATACCCCTGAAGTAGGTAGCCTGAAGAATCATTTGACCCCAGTCACACCCTCACATCTGTTTGGGCGTGAGATGTAGCATGAATTGGGCCCAGTGGCGCACACTTGCCTAACGAGGTCAACTCAGTGATAGCTCCGAGACCCAGAAGAGACACAAGTGCCGGCCAGTTTAGGTCCCAGCCCTGGGCTCTCTACATTGTTTATCTTCTTCCTTATGAAAATATCATAGAAATGAAGGAATTCTCACTGAGCATGCAGACCAACACTGGGATTTCCTAGAGCCCTGAGGAGAAGGAAAGAATTTGTGTAACAAGATCAAAGCACACCCTGGAAATAAATGAATAGGAAGGTCAATAAGGCAGCATAGGAAATGCTTCTTGTGAAGGACAAACCTGTCATCACCCTCAAAGTGGGGGCTGAACTGACTGCAGCTAAGTTGTTGACTTGTGTTTGTTTGTTTTTGTTGGGTCTCTTTTTTTTTTAGTATTTTTTAAAAGTAATCTCTATGCTCAACATGGGGCTTGAACTCAGGACCCCAAGATCAAGGGTTACACACTCTAGACTGAGCCGGCCAGGCGCCCTGAGGTTTTGTTTTCAGTATAAAGTATTGCTCTTTGGGTGACAGGGAGGCTCGGGGAATTTGGATATCTTGGAATGTCTGCATGTGGGAGGCAGACCGCCAGCTTCCCCAGTGGGTCCCTCCTGGAACCGACGCGGCAAAGACGTTCACAGGGTCGGAACAGAGGAATGGCTCCACAGCTGTGGCTGCCATGCGCCCTTCACATGCCTTCCGCTCGGGTTCATGATGCTTCAAATACTTAAGTTCTGTTCAGATAGATTTAATTTTATGCCTTTTTCTCTCTGCTTCCTTCTTTCCCTATGTGCCCCCCCCCATTTTGCTACTGTCAGAAGTTACTGCCCTATTGCCTCACTGATAATGCTTCAAACTTACTTATAAACTACATTTGTGGGGGGAACCCCACAAATGACACATTACCACACACCTATAAGAATGGCTAAAATTAAAAAGACTGAGCACACCAAGTTTTGGCAAGGAGCTCGAGGTACTGGCTCTCAGACATAGCTGATGGGAAGTAGAGTTGGCAGCCACCTTGAAGATACAGTTTGGCAGTTTTTTTAAATGCTAACCAGAAACCTATCATACCCGGCATGTAAGTACCTAGCCAAGAGATATGAAAGCATATGCCCAAAAAAAGACTTGTGTACAAATGCTCATAACTGCTTTATTTGCAATGGCCAAAAACTGTAAACCACCGAACGTCCATCTCCTGTGGAACAGAACAACAACTTTGTGGTCCAGGCACACAGCGGAGCACTCGGCAGTGACAAGGAAACTGCTGGAACACACTGCCACGTAGACAAATCCCAAAATGATTGCGCTTAATGAAAGAAGCTAGACAAGAAAAAGAGCAGTCACTGTATGATTGCACTTACAACTTTTTTAATGCAAATGAATACACAGTAAGAGAAACAGATCAGAAGTCACTTGGGCCAACTGGGCTGCAGGATGACAGAGGGCCAGAAGGGGGCCTTCAGAGTGACGGGCTGGTTCACGATATTGACTGTGGTGCTGGAGCCCTGGGTGCATTCATATGTCAAAATTTACACTCCCATACAACCCAGCCATTATACCCAGCATGTACCCAAGAGATGTTTACAGGTCACTGATGACTTTTGGTCCAAGAGTAGAGTTTCTGCAGAAAACTCCATTAAGCTAATTTCTGTTTCTTGATTAGTTTTCTACACATTAAAGATGAACTACTGGGAAACCTGGATGGCTCAGACGGTTGAGGGTCTGACTCTTGATTTTGGCTGAGATCTCATGATCTACGAACTGGAGCCCTGCGTTGAGCCCCGAGTCAGGCTCCGTGCTGATGGTGCGCAGCCTGCTTGGGATTCTGTCCCTCGCTCTCTGCCCCTCCCCCATGCTTGCGCGCGCGTGCGTGCTCTCTCTCTCTCTCTCTCTCTCTCTCTCAAAATAAACTTTAAAAAAGATGAACTCCCTCCATTTTTTCTGCTTCCATTTAAAATTTACTAAAATTATACTCATTGGGATCATTTTTCCTTGAAAATATAAGATTTCATAAATGTATCAGATTAACAATTAGAACTTGTACTTGCACCCATTATCATACGTCTACTCTCCCTGAACGCTCAAGAGTCAGGGTTTTACCGTGTGCACAGATTTAGCCACTGTCAAATCATTACTGTTCCTAGCAATAAAATTCATTATGGGTTCTATTCTTCAAAGTTACTTCTCTTTTGCTGAACCGTCCCACAAGGAACCAGAGAGCATGTCCCTCAGACGCCCTGACGCCCTCTGGTGCTGGCTCATCTTGCAGCCTGTGCATTTCTCCCCTGTTCTCTCCATCTCTGGGCAGCAGTGTCTGCTCCGGGATCTGGGAGCCATTTTCAGGATTACAAGGTCCACAGGGACATGAAGGCAGATCAGAGAGTCTCACTTCACTTATAAACAACTTCATTCACAAGTTTAAAAATGTAAATGAGAACATTTGTTAGTTTTGCAAAGATTAGTGAGCTTACATGTGAGGAAGTGGGCACACTGAAGGAAGGCTGAAGCGGAAGGCTAGATGTTCCCGCCCAGGAAGGAAATGTGGTGCCACATCTCATAAACATCCCTGCGGCAGGACATCATTTACAGACGGCGGGTCCCTACACGCTAAGATGGAAATATGCCTGACTTGCTACATGGAAAAGGAAGTCAGGGGAGCATAAACAGTGAATAAGTAAGGGGATTAGATGATATATAAGTATATTCATGAGCATGGGAAGTTTCCAGAAGATACATGAGAAACCATCACTTGGATTCTGTAGGCTCTACCCAATCCATGGCCTCTCACAAGTGTCTCCTGAGCATACGCCCTGTCACTCCAGGAAGGAGACCCAAGTGTCAGCTACAGATGACAGGCTCGACGAAGAGAGAGGGACAAGGACTCCAGCATGTGAAGCAGAGAGAGTGCCAGAAGAATCTGTTCTGATCTGGGGAGGCTATGAGGAGCAGGGATGATCTGCGGGTGAAGGAAACCACTGGTACTAAAGCTTCTCCAAACTTGTCCCCAACCCCCCACACCCACCCCTACTGCCTAGCCTGAGCACACGTTGCCACACCACTCCCAACCGCAGGCCCACCAGGCTCCAGCTCAGGGTTCAGGACTGCCAAGGAAGGGTGAAGGCAGGTCCAGAGCTGCTGCCATGACTGTTTCTGCTCCTTGGACCACGGGGCCCATAGCTTGGTTTCTGTCTCACTGTGTGACTGACACTGAGTTTTGTTCAGTGTTTAGAGGAGATCTAGTGTCTGACACCAGGGTACAAAGCTTATGTACCCTGTAGAGAAAGTAAGAAGCTGGCTTTAGAAGAGACAGACCAAAGCCAACAAAAGGAATAGTGGACAAGCCAACCTAGTCTTAGCAAGGTCAGCTTGTAGCCAAGGCAGACAAAATTTGGGTTTTTAACCAAACAGAGCTATGGGCCACCCAGACCAATCTGTAAGCCCTCCTGCGTAGCCGAGCACTTCAGGGACCATGAGTGTGCAGGCGGTGTGCACCATAGCACCCCTGAAGACAAACATGAGGTTACCCAGCATCTCCTCACGTTGGCTCTAAATTACAGCATTTACAGTGTGTCAGCTCTGCTCTGAATGCTTCCCATCTGTCCTAATTTCATTGTCACACAACCCTCTGGCCATATTCCCAAGGCCACACAGCGGAGGAGGCGTGACGCAGGGTGTCTGAACCCAGGCAGACGGATGAATCTCGAAAACGAAGACTCGTGGCTGCCTCCTCAGTCTCTGCTGCAGCCCCAGCAGGAAAAGGACAGGGTCCTTGGTCTTTTTCACCCTGGATTCCTCCCTCACACTCCTGCACCTCCTGCCATCTGTCTTTGCAACCAGCACATAGGACCATCTTGCACATGAAACGTGCACAGACAATTCGGTGAACAGAGAAGAGAAGGGATGATTCTTGCAGCAACTGCCCAGCTAGGAGCCAGGGGATTCCTTTCTGGGATCTGCCATCTTTTTTTAAGTTTATTTTTATATTTTTTGGGAGACAGACAGAAAGCAAGCAGGGAAGATGGAGAGAGAGAGAATCCCAAGCAGGCTCTGCACTGTCAGCACAGAGCCCGAAGCAAGGTTCAGACTCATGAACCATGAGACCATGAACTGAGCCGAAGTCAAGAGTCAGACGCCTAACCTATTGAGTCACCCAGCCACCCTGGGACCTGCCATCTTCAATTTTCAAGTGGTTAATCCAGAAGTTAGGTTTGATTTATGCCCAGACCAGAGTGGACAGTTGACCTGAGCCCATCAAGATCTTTCTCAGGATTTACAAATGGCCATGAGCAATTCTGGACAGACAGCTGCCTGGTATCGGCCATGTGGACTAAGCATCGGTCAGCTGTGCCACAAAACTTCAAATTGGGGTCATTCTTCCAATGGATTCAGATGCACATTCCTCCTTCTGAGTCCACTCAGCTCACAGGAGTGCTGCCAGTGCCCCTCCCCCCCCCCGATTTAATACACAGAGACACTAAGTGTGAAATAAAGACCACACCTGGCCTCAGGCCCCGGACACCTTGTTCCAACTTTTAAAATCAAGATTTAGGGGCACCTGGGTGGCTTACTCGGCTGAGCACCCGCCTTCAGCTCAGGACATGATCTCATAGTTCGTGAGTTCGAGCTCCATACTGGGCTCGCTTCTGTCAGCACAGAGCCACTTGGGATCCTCTATCTCACCGTCTCTCTGCCCCTCCCCTGCTTGCTCCCGCGTGCGCTCTCTCTCTCTCTCTCTCTCTCTCAAAAACATTTATAAAAATAAAAATAAAAATCCGTATTTTAAAAACCACAATTGATGTCAACATATAAGCAATTCCACCTTGTTGGAGAGTAACAAAGGAAGGGTGGATTTGATGTGGGACTGAGTTGGGGAGGGCAGGTAGAAAAACGCCAGAAAGCATCTCTTCGTGGATATATAGTTATAGTTATAGTTATATAGTTATATTTATTTCATCTTTTTTTCTCAGGAGTGAAGGGCTCACTGGGTCTCTTGGGAATGGAGTCAGATCAAGAAGCGGCGGTCAGTCCTGGGAGGTCTGTGGTCTCCATCTCATAATCCCCCTTTGCGCTAGAAAAGGTCTTCCCCTTCAAGATCTCTATGAGTTGCTGTAGTCGCTTGGCAAAAGAAAGTACTTGGGGAGGGTTAGTGATGGGTGGGGGTGCAGGAGGGGGTAGAGATGGAGGAGGCGCGGGCGGGGATGGGGGAGGACGTGGGAGTGGGCCTGGGGCTGGGGGTTTGGGTCGAGGTCGAGATGCAGGGGGATGGACAGGAAGTGGCTGAGGAGGGCGTTGGAAGTACCAGGGAGGGCGAGCAGAAGGGGGGGCCGGGGGGGGTCTTGCTGGGGGTGCTGGAGCCGTGGTATGGGAAGGGGTAGGCACTTGAACCAAGTGCAAGGCACTGGGACCGATCTTGGAAGCAATCCAGTTCAGATAGGGCCAGGTGGCCGTGTAGACTCCAGGGCGCTTAGCTCGGGCACAGCCTACCCCCCAGCTTGTGACTCCCACGACCACATAGGTATTTGCCACGTTGTCTCTGCACATGAGAGGCCCGCCGCTGTCCCCCTGCCCAGAAGGACACAGAAGTCACTCTCTGCCTGAGCCACTTTTCCCCTGCCCAGAGGGCCACAGGCTCTGGAAGGACAGTCTCTGCAGTCACATGACCTCCTACTGCCATGAACACAGAGGTTGTGATAAACTTTGAGTTGGTATCAACATCTTCGGTTGGAATGTGAGAAGGGTATGGATTGTCAAGGGTTTCTTCCCCGTGAAGCGGCAAGATAAGCGACCCATGTGTCCATGCATGTGGCTTCATGCATGCATGGGCCTCTGTGCACGCGGATTGGGAGGTTTTGATTTCTGGTGAAGAGAGGCAAGCATTCTCTCCAGGGGTGGCGGTGGGGTGGCGTGACTCCCGTGCCGTGGGAGAATGAGCTCTCCGTGTGGTGACTGGTCCTTTGTAGGGGCGGCAGGTCAGGATCTCCTCCCACCCTCACTGCTGGAAGACGGTGCCCAAGAAGGGGTGCGTGGACCAGGGCCTTGGCAGTAGTGGAATTCAGAGACTCGAACAAGAGGTGTCGGTTGGGAAGGGGGCACCCAAAGGGGGTTACCTGGCAGGTGTCAATCTTGCCGTTGGGGTACCCTGCACACACATTGGTGGACCGGATGCGCCCGTTGTACCACTGGGTGGAGTTACATAATTCGAGATCGATGAGGTCCACACGCGCCTCCTGCAGCGTAGGTGACGTCCTGTAGGCTGCGGCCGGGCGGCTGACTCAGTGGTCAGCGAGCAGACGTGTGCTGGGAAAGCCCTGCCCGGTCCCCCCACAGAACCCCCGTCATCCTGAAATGCTCTGATTAAACCCAGGAAACGAAACCATTAAATCCGAGAAAGTGATGGCCCTGGCCTCTCCTCACACACCCCTGAGGACGCGGGCAGGCAGCAGGGGTGGAGGGGGGTGGGTGCAGTGCGTGAGGCCTGTAGACGGAGCTGAAAGGCTGTGTGTGTTGAGGACAGATCAACAGCCAGCATGTGTCACCTCGTTTACAGCCCACAGCGACCCCCTGCGGCGAGTGCTGTGACTCTCCTTTCTTCCAGTCAGGAGCCGGCAGCGCCGCTCCATCTTGGTAGGGAAGCAAGGTTTTCCTCTGCACTCAAGCCCAGGACACCCATCTCCTCCCCCACAGTGCAGCTCTAGGGCACCCTCCCTGCTCTTTGCCCAGGACTCCTCTGCTCAGCTGTGGACGGAGGAGCCCCTCCCGCATGCCTCCCTTCTGCTTTGAGGAGATTCTATCAAGGGAAGAGCTGTGGGGCTCACGTCAACTCACAGACAGACCTGTCAGGGACACAGGTGGGTGGAATGAACTGACACCAAGTCAGAACTTCCTTTGCAGCCCCAGACGCTCCATCATGACCTTCGGGTGAAGGGAGGTCCAGCCCAAGCTTTGCCTCAATCAGCCAATCTTACATCTGGCTTCAACAGAGCTCAAGAACAGGTGCAGCCATTCCCTCTTCATCAAGTGCCCCCCCCCCGCCCCTACAGACCAAAGGGCCTCCCACAGCAGCCCCCACAGCCCAGCCGTAGCCTGGCGGGGGAAGTCTGAGATTGCCCGCACACAGGCGGACGAGTGGCAGATCAGACTGGGAACATGGAGGTGCAGGCCAAGCAGGAAGCCAGAACCACAAGGAGCAAGGTGGGCACCCTGGGAGCACCCAGCGAGCACCCAGCGAACAGCTGGGATGTGCGTGTGTGGCTTTGACTATGTTTCGGATCCCTTTAGCTCAGCTTTGCGAACCATCCAAGCAGCAGTGAGAGTGTTGGGTGCGCACCGCCCTGAGGCAGGGGTGACACTGAAATCATCACAAGAAGCCTGGTCATTTAAGGTGACCTTTTAAATCTATAGCACAGTCTGAACAGCCACAGGTTTCTTTGTCAAGGGCCAGGTGCCCTGAACCAGAAAGGGGTTTTCTCGACCTCAACACCTTGGCTTTAAGTGACAAATGCTAAAAAGGTCTGCAAGAACTCAAAATTCAGTAGAAAAGACGACTACCCTAGAGCAGATGCGTTTGAGGAGGATGTAGAGAAAAGAAGGCCTGAAGGAATGTCATAGAAGTTTGGAGACTGGAGATTTCTTTAAGACTTGGCTTGGCGATGGGGGAGTGTTTACCAAAAAAACCCAAAAAGCAAACAAACAAACAAAAAAAAACCTGTGAGAGGGATTCTAGAATAAAAGAGGCTTTGCATGATGCCCAGGGTGTGGCTGGGAGCCCATAATCCTTTTGAGCAATAGGATAACAAAGGTGGGGGTGAGGGTGGGGGTGGGGGTGTAGATCAGCACCCCCAGGGACAGCAAGAGCCCTCGAATGCTGCGCCCACGTTCGGGCGGGCGGGCAGAGCAGTGTAGGCCAGTGGGTGGGACAAGAATAATGCTCTGGAGACCACTGCGGAGCCGTGGATATCAACGGCCAGACAGGTTGACACCCCAGGCGAGGGAGAGGGGATGGGTCAGCAGGGACCAGTGAAAGCAAGGGCGTCTAGGAAGAAAAGCCCATCCCTGAAGGACAGGACAGACAGCAGCCCTGTCAGGGAGCAGACCCGGCCTTGAGAGAAGGAAGAAGAGTTACAGGAAGCCCCCTGAAACTACCAGGGTTCTGTCACCAGGAAAGGCCTCTGAGTTTTAGCCCCAAACGACTGAAGTGCCTTGAATTGGGAACCCTCGGTTTTCCGTCATCAAGGGAAGGAAGAGATTTCAGTCTCATGTCACATCCCTGGTATGACTGGGTAAATAGTTCCATGTGGCCACCTATGGACATGTGAAAGGCCTGACCTGCTGGGCAAATGCTTGCTGCCTACTGCTGACCTGCAAGAAACCTGTCTTGCAGAGAAAATGAAGTGACTCCAATGGGGAGGGCAGGTTTGGGCATTGTGACCCCCAAGGGCGGGGACCAGAGGTGCGCTGGTCAGGACCAGGAGGGCCGGGCTCGGGAGCCTCAGAGCTCAGAGACCATGTCACTGACCCCTTCCACTCACAGGTGGGGAAATGGAGGACCGGAGAGGAGACGGACTGGCCCACAGCCACAAAACCCTATCTAGAGCTCTTCTCCAAGTGCTGGTTCAGGGTATGAGCACCCACTTTCAGAATGCAGCAACTGGGCTCCAGGCCCCAGACACAGACACAGGCTAGACCCATGCTAAAAGCACCAAGGTTCTCCTGTGCCTGCATTCAGCCTTGCCTCCGGTGACCACAATAGTCATCAGTTGTGAGGCCTCGGTCAGTTTCTCCAGCTATTAAACGGGACCTAATTACAGGACTCTGGTGCGGTCTGTGTGTCACTCCACCAGGCAGCACATATTACCCCTTCCCTTCCGAGACCACCAAGGGAATGGTGCCCCCCCCCCTTGAGAGCCCCCTCCATACTCACCATTCTCTTTTAAGAATCCCCAGCCAGCCACCCAGCAGGCCTGGGGGATTCTGGGTGGGCCTGTCCTAAATTGGGGCAGGCAGCCAGGTCCAATGAACTGCCCACACGGAACAGGAGGAGTGATCTTCAGGAGAGCGATGTCATTGTACTGAAAACTTGGGACGTAGTTCTCATGAATGATGATTTTCTCGACATATCTCTCCTGTTGAGGCGGCCTCACTGGCTTATTGTCCCCAAATACAATGTCCCTTGCTCCAAAAATCAGTCTCCAGTCATATGCGTTTCTGTGGGCACAGAGGCAAGTCAGGCCATCCTCAGTAGGGACAGGCTTGACAGAAAGCTCTGGGGACCATGACGTTCAGACACCAGTGAAGGTCTGGGCCCACCCACTCTCGGTGTGGACACGGCCGGGCCCAGAGAGTCCTCCCCAGGGAATCTGCACAGAGCGCTCTGGGGAGGGTCTCTTCCCCAGAACGGCCTCCCTCCACGTGCTCCCACACATACTTTTTGGAAATGAAGCAGTGAGCAGCCGAAAGCAGCCAGTGGGAGTTCAGCAGGGTGCCTCCGCATGCGTGATACCTTCGGTTGTTGTGGGAAGTGAAGACCTGGAGGCTGACCATCCAGGGCCAGGCCCCGAGTGCCGCATCCTGCCCTCCAACAACACGGACACTCCCCTGTGGGTTCTGCCTGAACCGTAACCCACAGGGGCCACTGAGGAGAGACCAGGGGCATGGTTCAAACCGAGAATAGGTCCAGCCTGTCCTACTTGCACATGGGGGGAGGCAGGGCTAGGGGTCTGCTGAAAGTGGGGTGGTCCAGAGTAGGTGGAGTCCGGGGGGAGGGGCTGCTAAGGAGAAGCACTGTCAGGGTGGTGGTGAGGCCTGCAGACTCAGGAAATGGTTTTGGGGAAAGAAAGGGCCATAGGAAGCAAGATAGACAGTAGGGGCCCTAGAAATGTGGGAGATCCCTAGGCAGAGGGGGAGGCTAGAGGTGGAGCTAGCCACAGGGGTCTTGGGGCTGCAAGGTAGGGGTGGATGGTGGCAGTGGGAGGCAGAATAGCCAAAGCAGGTCCAGTGGCCCCAGATATGGGAAGAAGTGGGGGTCCAGAGACAGGAATTCTGGGATCTGGGGAGAGGCCACAATAGTTTGGAGGTATCTTGGAGGCTCTAGGAGTGTAAGTGGAGGAGGGGAATCCCGGAGGTAGGGCCTTTGGGGTCAGACACAGGTGGGGACACCTCAGTATCTGTGGGAAGAAAGGGCCTTCTAAAAATTAAGATGTTCAACAGGCAGTGAGGTAGTCTCCAGGTGAGGAAGAGGTCCCAGTGTCTGTGCTATGAGAGCCATAGGAACCCAGGGATCAGCCCTGGAGGCTCTGGGCTGATGAAGCTGGGAGAAAGGATGGTGTGAGTGGGGGGTGTAGGTCACACCTGTGAGACCCAGGGGCGACTAAGGCCGAACTTGGCCTCCTCCCGAGCCCTGAACAGAGGGAGTCTGGGTGGGGCTTGCTATTCAGAAGACACTCCACACACACTCAAAGGTGTCCCTGACACTTACTCACACGTGGCGTTATCTTTGGCAACCACAGGCACTGCCAAGACCAGCAGAATGGCAGTTGGCAGCATTTCCACCATACTCCTGCCCCAGACCTGCCTGGAGCCCCAGTGACCTCACAAAGCTCTGCGGCCTGCCGACCAATCAGCAGTACGAGCTCCCACCCCCACAGCCCAGGCATCAGTCCAGGCAGAAGCCCTTTAGCTTAACGGGTTCAAGCTGAAGAGAGTTCCCAACTTCCTGTTCAGGCTCCCCCCACTCCTGGGTGTGGCCCCCTCCCTCTGTCTCAAGGCCCAGATCTTCATTCTGAGTTACCCTTCTGAGGTCCCATATCATCTGAGGTTCTAGCTTTGGTCAGGCTCAGGGTCTGCCCCTCGTGCAGGCTGTAAGCGCAGTGCCTGATCCAAACATGGATTGAAGGGCAGTTCCATCCCTCTGTGTCAAAATGGCACATGTCGGTGGTTACAGGGGGTCAGGTTAATCAGGTCAGATTCATCGAACCTTAATACTGTATAGGGAAAATGGCCTTTCTCTCTTCCAGGTACATGCTATCAGCACACTCTTCAAAGACCCATTTTGAATTTCCTTAATTTATGACTACAAAGCCCACCTTTCTATTCACTCCTGAGTATCACAGGGTCCGGCGTTTCCTGCCTGAGTGTCTCCAGGCCTCGCGTCTGGGAGCTGTGCGCAGCGCGGTGCCGCCTCTGCCCGAGCGTCAGGAGCTCTCATCCCACGTACTTGAGTATCGTGACGTTTCAGTTCTTCTGGTTGTCAGGAGACAGTGCCAGAGGATGACAGATGCTCACCTCACACACCTGCACGTTAACAAGTTTCCCCTCCTCTGTAAGAGTGTGAGGATGCCACATCTGCACCTGCACGAAAGGCAGTCTCCCGTCCTCTACCTGAACGGAAGCTCTCCGCCAGTCCGTCTGCGTGTCTGGAGGCCACACCCCTCCTGAGTGTCGGGATACCTCCTGTCCTCAGGATTAAGAGTTTCCAGATTGTCAGATGATACTTATTACTCTAAACATGAGTGTCATACTTTCTTATCACATAACTTTCAGGAGGTCACATCCCCCTCCACTGAATATCCAGCCGGTCTTAAATATCTTACCAGAGTGTCAAGAGCTGTCATATCCTCTTCCCAAATGTGGGGATGTCTCTTTTCTTCCATCTCAAAGCCAAAGGACTCATCTCAACCACCAGAGTGTCCCTTTGTTGCATCTTCTCTACCTGAGAACCAAGAGGTCTTCTGTCCCCTACCTGAGGGTCAGGAGGTACATCTCACCTCTGGGGGTGCACTGAGGTTCACCTGCCACCCTCGGGTGCTAGGGACTCTCAAGTCCTGGCTGCCAGGAAGTCTCCCGTGGCCTACTGGAGAATAGTCTCTCTCCCTCCCTCCCTCCCTCAAATTCATGAGCTTTTATCTTCTCTACCTGAATATCACAAGGTCTCCTTTACTTTGTAAATGTCTGACATTCTCATCTCAACTCCCAGAGTGTCTGGAGGTTTTCTGTCCCTTCCTGGGTATCTGGAGGCCTCCTGCACCTGAGTGTCAGGAGATCTTGCCTTTCATCTCTTCTTCTATGTCTGGGGGGTTCCAACTCTTTTCTCTTAGCAACCGCTTCCCTATTCTAGGGCAAGGTCGTGCCTTCCCCACCTGCATGTCCAGTGTCTCCGTCTCCTCTACCTGTCTTTTCCACTAGACAATTGTCCAGATATCTCATCTTACTACTCAATTGTCAGGAAGCTCTCATTTTCTGTACATGAGTGTCCCCAAATCTACTCTTCTGACAGTTCAGAAGATCTTGCCTCTCCTATTACTGGGTGTAGGATTGCTGACAATATGGACTCCATCTCTGACCCTCCATCTCCGTTCATGTTTGTTCTGTAAGACCCTCCTTGGGTCAGGCTGACCCTAATGGAAAAATGCCAACCATTGTTTCACTCTCCAGCCCTCTTCCTGGTGGACAACTAAGGGTGGGCAGTCGGGCTCTGGGAGTCCTAAGTTGTAACCCATAATTAATAACTTAAAGGTTAACCTGTTTTTCAAGATACTGTTACAAGATCCCACCCTTTAACCGCAAAGTTCTGGATCTGTGCACCTGCTCTGCCTCCCCTTCGAACCTGTGATTGGTCACTTCAAATTTCTCCTGAGGCAAAGAACTCTAAAACTGATAGGTCACTGTCGAATCTTACGTTTGTGTGTTGGATATGATTGACCACTACAGAATGCTGTAAACTATGACGGTTAACTAAATGATGACTTACTTTGTCTTGCCAAAGCCCTTAAAAGCCCTGAGGACTATACTCCTGGGTTTAAGTGTCCAAGCTCCCCCCCCCTGCTTTTTTTAAGCCTTCATGTCAAGGGTCTCTCCTCCTCTACTTGAAGTTTAGGAAGCCTTACTTCCCCAACCTGAGTTGCAATTCACCTACTGAATGTTAGGAGTCCTCACTTGTTTTAGCTGAATGTCAGATTGTACCTAATAAAGTAACCAAAAAGGCTTTAGAATTATAGCTTAAGAAATAGCAACAAGAATTCAAGAAATGATAATTGAAGTTTTGACTGTTTAAGAAAACACCTATTCAGGTGTTTTAACAGGATTTTGATAGGCAAAAAATTGATATGGTATTTAGGTTCATGAGAGTCATTTAATAGAATGATGCCAACATTTATTTTAATGCTAATATGTACAATTTTCTAGAAATCACAACCTTTGCAAGTATTTAAACGTATGATGAAAACGTCAGTTATAAGATTCAAGATGAAAAGCAGCACCGAGTGTTTCCAAACATCTAGGGCTATGCAGTAACAAAGCTGAAGGCCCAATGTCTAGATTCTAGAAGACACTACTGTCTGACTCTGCAGAATAACACTCACTTCTGATTCCAGAAGGGGCTGCCAGTCAGTACCTGCCCCACGGCCACAGTCACGGTTGAGGGACAGGAATATGGCCTACCAAGTTTAATTGTGTCACTAACCCTAAAGGAGGAAGCAAAATCTCAAAAAAGAGTGACTTCATTTGGGTTCTCCATGCTGATCCAGAGCATAAGGGAGAGAGACAGGGAGGTACTGGACACTTAGGACTCTAGAGCCAGAAGAAGGGATCCCAATGGCTACGTGGGGCTTGACTGAAGCCAAGATGAAGCTCCCAGCACAGGGGGCAAGACAAGGGCCTCCCCATGCCGCCCCACCTCACCCCCCTCCCTCCCTTCCCCTCACCACATGCCCCGCTGCTTACTCCAACCTGCTTCCTGCCCCTTATTTCTGGACTCCTACCCCGCTCCCCTGGCCAGTCCAAGCCCTACCTCATCATTCCCCACCCTTATCTCTAGCCCTTCAGGCTCCCACCCCACCCGTTCTCCAGCGAGGCCTTCTGCAGAGTGGACACGGCCGTCCATCCAGCCCAAGTTGTTCACAGGGCCGCGGGCAGTGGTGGCTGGGGGGAGGGGCAGTTGGGGCTGCAGCTTCTGCTCCAGGCTCCAGAAAGAGTGTTGGTGAGTTGCTTAGGGCCCCCAAGAGGATATGCTGAGGCCTTGAAGAGACCCTAGCCCTGAGTGAGAATGTCTTTGCCCCAAAGCATTTGGGGCTGCAGCTCCCTAGTCCTGAACATGCAGAGAGGATTTCCTCTGGTGTGTCTGCTCTCACAGGGGCTCAAGGTTCTGACTTGTCTTCTGAGGCATGAGGGTGGGGGATATTCATTTTCTCCCCCAAACCCCTTAGGGAGCCAGAGTGGGTGATGCTGTGTCCATGGAAGGCTTGTTGCCTCTGCCCTTGCTCTTCCTCTTCCTCCCTTCTGTTGAAAAGCTGTACTCACCCCAAGCTCTGGCCCAGATCCAGAGAGACCCAGGCCTCCTAGTGCTGAGGATACCAGGCCCCTGACACCCAGGCTCAGGCCAAGAGTGAGTCAGGGCCCCGCCTCTGCCCCCACATTTAGACCCTCCCAGGTCCTTAGTCCTTAACTGCCTTCATGGCCTCTTCTGTATGATGACCACAGTGTCTGACTTGAAAATGAAAATTAGGGGCACCTGGGTGGCCCAGTCAGCTGAGCATCCAACTTCTGCTCAGGTCATGATCTCACAGTTCGTGGGTTCGAGCCCTGCATCAGGCTCGGTGCAGACAGCTAGCTCAGAGCCTGGAGCCTGCTTCCAGTTCTGTGTGTCCCTCTCTCTCTCTGCCCTTCCCCTGCTCATGATCTGTCTGTCTCTCAAAAATAAATAAATGTTAAAAAAAATTAAAACAAAAAAAAAAGGAAATTAGAAATTTGAAACTTTGAAATTGTGGGGCTTTCTAGATAGCCTGCAAGCCTCTCAAGGTCCAAGCATCACAGGGCCTCACCCTCCCTCCCAGGCCATCCAGGACTGCACTTACTCCCTCAAAGCACCTCTGGCTGCCTTCACCTCCTCTGCGTGAAGACACCAGAGTCTGTCTGTCTTCCGTCCACTTCCCTCCCTCTGGGATCTTCACACTTTCCTGGAGGTATCTCCCACTGGTCCCACACCTAACCATCAATAACCCAAGTCAAAGTCCATGTTTATTACTGTGTCGTATCTGCATTCTACCTTGACCCAGTGGGGCCAGGATCTGCAGGCACTGGTCCTGCTAAGACCCTGCCAGGTGACCGATGCCTGAGGTGTCTGCCGACACATGGCCGCAGCCCAGCCCTCCCCCAACTCCCACTGGGCCTCCTGTGCCCGCTCTAGGGGAAGATGTCCATCCATCCACACTGTTCACCCTCCCTTCCATCCTTGAGGTGCCTCTGCCCTTCCTGTGGGAAGGCCACGCCCCACCCAGTGCCACACTGGCCTTACCACCTCCCTGGGTGGTAGCGGCTGGCTGCTCACCTGACTGTCAGCTGGGGGCGGGGGGGGGGGGGGGGGGGGGGGGGGGTTTGGCGGGAAGGAGAAGTAAGGCCCAGACAAGGGCAGTAGCCACGGGGGTAAGACAGCAGGGACAGACACGAGAGGGTTCAAAGACGGGAGCAAAAGAATTCAGAAACAAATGGACACAGATGGGGAGGTGGGGCGGGGGCCACAGAGGACAACCGGACTTCTGCCTCAGGAGGGCCACGCTCAGTGAGCTAGTGAGCAGACAGAAAAGCCTCCAGCTCAGGAAGCCTGGGCTGAGGTCCAGCAGGAGCCCGGGAGAGATGCGAGGAGAAGCCTGGCACGGGGCCGTGGGGGTCCACAAGGGGGCCGAGACAGGGATCTGAGAGGCACCCGTGAATATGGCCAAATGCTCGTGCCAAGGCTGAGGTTTGGCCTGTCCAGGGGACCACAGTCTGTGCTCCCAATACCTCCTCAAACAGGCAAGTGAGAGACGGTTTCATTTCTTATAAATTTATTACATAATAATATTATAATAATTATTATCAATAATAATAATATAAGAAACATAGATCTCTGTGGGGTGTATCACAACGTCAGGGTCAGGAGGCCTCAGGACTGGAGCAGGGGTGAAATCCCCCAGATGGAACTCCATACAAAAGGAGGGGTGAAGCGGGACTGACCCTGTAAAGTTAAAAACCCAAATTGAACGGAACCAAAAACCCACAGGTGAGTGTGAGACTGAGGGCGTAATGTGGCAGTCTGTTACAGTGACTGCTGCTGTGTGTGACCTGGTCTGTCGGTGAGAGGGTTACTGGGTGCGACTCTGCCCAGGGAATGGGGCCGGTGGGCCAGGGCGGGGCAGGCGGGCACAGACCGGCGTGCCAGGCCCCTGGGCTGTGAAAACTTCAGTTTTCTGTTGTTTTTTTTTTATATTTTATTAAAAAAAGCTAGAAATATAAACAGAAACTTGTGAGTGACGTGGATGGAGCTTAGTCCAGACTCCAAACCCTAGGTTTAAAAACATCCCAGGGCCCCCCACCCCACAGGTCATTGCTGAGTGTGAGGAGTCACAGTAAGGGGGGCTGGGGTGCCCTCTGGGGTCTTTGCCTCTCCCCAGGGCTTGCGGTGGCCTGACTCTAGGGGTCCTCTATGATCCCCCCCGGAAGCCCAGTTGGGGGGGGGGCACTGCCTCCAAGGGCTCTTGGGAGCCTGTCCAAGCCGCAGAGCCTCACCAAGGAGGCCCGCCCAGGCTAGACGCGGCTCTGGAAGGACGGGCTGGGCAAACAGCAGGTCCTAGGGTGCCTCTGACTTTCTTTGGAAGTGGAGATGGGGTGCTTTCACGGGCACACACCCATACATGCACCCTGTGCGCACTGCTGAAGCCCCCACACTAGTCCAGAGTGGCCGGCTGGGGCCACACTCCAGTCAGGCACACACAGGGCTCCGAAGCACTCAGCCGCACCCAGTTTCACACACTCGCACGTGCGCGCACACACATACAAACACACAGGGCGGGAACAGGAGACTTTGGGGTCTGAGGCAGGGAGGCTTCTCTGCTGTGGTTGCCCAACAGTGTGGGGAGGAGGCTAGACCCCTCCTGGGAAGGGACCCTGTGAGGGACTTGGCTGGGGCGGCTGCCAGGGCCCTGCCCCTCCCCAGGGGAATGGTCTCCCAGGCCACCTGACCTTGCTAGTGCCCAGCAGGACTCGCTGCCTGCCGCCCCTCCTCCACGCAGCACCTGAAGGGTCGGTGGGGCACACTATAGCTCAGCGAGGGGAGAGGGCCGAGCTGGGGCCCCAGGGAGGGCTACCAGGACCCTGGCCAACCCCAGACCAGCTGGAGCGTCCCCCGCCCCATGTGGAGTGGCAGTGGCAGTGAGGGGCCAGAGATGGAAGACTGGGCAGCAGCAGCGGAACCAGTGGGGGGCTGTAGGGGAGGGGAAGGGAAGCTATTAAGGACAGAGATATTTGTTCCTTTTCTCGTTCCAAATATAGAGTGGATTAAAATATGCAAAACAGGGGGGGCTCCTAGGCCCCCAACCGAGAACCCCAAGTCTCCCCCCTCCCCCCGAGTCACCAAGGTGTGTCCTGACCTCGCATGCTGGACTAGGCCCCCCCCTCTGGGAGAGTAGCCACCAGGAGCTGTGCGAGAGACGGTCAGGCTGGAGCACCCCACCCCCAACCCTCTCCCGCTCCAGCGTCCCCGGCCCTCGCCCTTCCTGACCGTGTGCTGGGTGGGACTCGCCGGCCGGGGAGGGCACTAAGCAATGTACAGGGCAAGTCTCCGAGCAACAGCAAACAGGACGATTCATGCAACATTCCTGGCCCGGGCGCCTTTGTGGGGGGCAGGCCGAGCCCGCGGCCCGGGGATGGGGGTGGGGGGCCCTGCCGGCAGGGCGCGGCCGGGACGTGGGGAGGGGGCGTCAGCTGCCGTCCAGCTGCCTGAGCGCGCGTTCGATGTTCATGCGGTGGCCCACGCGCGTGACGCCCAGCTCCACGAAGTCGTCCTTGGTGAGCGCCGGCAGGTGCGCGCCCTCGATTTCGTGGTCCTCGAAGCGGTCGCGGTGCTCGCCCAAGTGGATGCTCTCCAGCCAGTCGCCCACGTCGAACTTGCTCCAGAGCTGCAGCGGCTTTTGCTGGAAGGGCCGGCGCGGGCCGGGGGCCCCGGGGCCCGGGCCGGGCGCTGGCGAGGGCAGCGGCGACGGCGAGGGAGAGCGGCTGCGTGCGCTCACGCTGCGCACCACAAAGCGCACCT
>NC_043709.1:87455-119286 GCF_006229205.1 Suricata suricatta
ACTGGGCTCGGGGCGCGCCGCGCCACGGGGTAGCGGCCGCCGGGCCGCACCGGGTAGGAGGCCCCGCCGCCCGGGCCCCCGGGGCTGCGCTGCGCTGAGATGGTGCTCAGCTCACCGAGGCTGCTGAAGAGCCTGCGGAGGGAGAGGGGGTCAAGGCCAGGTGAGGGGCGCCAGGAGACATGGGGGCAGGCAGAGGGGAGTGGGGCCAGGGGCCAGGAGGACACATGTTGGCGTAGGGTACCCAGCTGGGGGGCGAGTAGCCTTAGGGCCACAGGAAGAAAGAAGGGTGGGATCCTGTGGTCACGATGGGGCCCTTCTGTTTGGCCCCCAGGGCCAGAGCCAGGCCCTGCTGGGAGAGAAGAGGGCTAAACTGAATGGAATATAAAGAGTAAAACCAGAGGGCCCCTTCACTCCACGGGGGATCCGAGAGCAGCCCAGCAGAGGAAAGAGCCGCTCCCGGGGCTCATCCCTGGCAGCCTCCACCGCCGGCTCCGGGCACTGCCCCATCCGCCCGGGCCCTGGAGAGTAAGACTCTGGTGGTACCTCTCCCCACTCCCGCACACAGCCCTGCTCTCCTGAGGAGACCCAGAGAAACCTGGGCGGGCTTCGGGGATGGCTGAGTCGTGACAAAGGCTGGTGGCTGCACAGACTGACCAAGCCCATGAGTCAGAGACAGACACCAGGCAGCGTTCATGCCCACACAGAGCAGCAGCATGTGCAGGTGTGAGGCAGCGACACAGCCGTGACACTCGGCCTCCCTGCACGGGACAGCACCCACACGCGTCACAGACATGCAGCAGCAGTGGCAGGAATGGCAGCAGCTTGCTGGCGACAGGGACACAGCAGCACATACGTGTGCACACACAAATGATGCCTCCTTCCCAACATCACCTGACAGGACCCCAGACCTGCAGCCCCTCTCCGGCATGAGCTGGTGGGAGGCCTACCTGGGGAGACCTCCAGAGAAACCCACGCCCCTGTCCCCCCCTCCTTCCCATCCCTATCCCCGGTTGTGCCCAGGGGAAACCTGGGGGGGGGGGGGGCTGTCGGTGGGACAGAAGCCTCACGAAGCCAAGCAGAGCAGAGACCAGGGTTGCCAGGTGCAGATCCTGGGCGGTGAGAGGCATGGGATGGGCATGCTCACTTACACAGCCGGCGCTCAGGACCACCGCGCAGCTAGACAGAGCAGCCACATGCAGATGGGCAGGAGAGAGCAATGAGAAAGAGTGTTAGCAGCCCGGGCCCACACAGCAGGCACATGGCCCACGGTCACAGCTACAGTAATGGCAGCCAGGTACAGGTCTCCCTGGCCAGACACCCACAGGGGAGGAACTCAGGTTCAGTGGGAGAGAGCAAATCTGGGGCCGATGGGGAAAGGGAACTGCAGACCCCACTTGGGCAGATCTCGGTGGGCTCCTGGTCTGCTTGTGTGACCTCCGCAGGCTTTCCTTGTACCACTGTGGGGGAAGTGCTCAGCAGACACCTGGCACTTGGTGACACTTATGTCCCCTTACAGTCTCTGTGGCCTGACTGGCCTCTCCAGCTGCCACCCCACCTCCCTGTCCCTGCCCCTGCCTAAGTTGGGCTGAGGACCCTCCTCTGGTTGCCTCCGTCCACCCCTGCACTCTCCTGACTGGAGCCAGTCTCGCACCACACAGGGCACCCTCAGCGTCCCTCCGCCCTCCGTGTAGGCACTGTCTTTCATCTCCCACCTGGGCAAGGTCAGCCTCTCCCTAGAGATCCACTTCTGTCTGTCCCTTCCACTCGACCTCAGTTCCGGTTTCCAGCTTTCATCACCTTCCATCGGTTTTCTCCCCTCAGCCTCTCTCCCTTCTGCCTCCCCCCAGTGCTCAGACCCACAGCAGAGCCTGCTGAAACCAGGCCTCCCTCCACCCTACCCCCAGTGGACAGGGGCTCTAAGGACACCTGGGGTGGGTTCAGGGAACAGCCACCAACCAGAAGAAACCCTCCCTGCTCCCACCACACCTGAGCTCCCTGGCACCACCTGAGCTTTGGGACAAAGCGGGTCGGCAGTGAAGGGGAGAGGAAAGATACCCAAGGGGACATTGCTAGGGGGTGGCGGGTGCCCAGGTGGTGGTGACTACTAGGGAGGTGCCAGGGTGGGGACTGCAGTGGCGAGTAAGATGCCTAGGGGACAGTGCCCAGTACAGCTCCACTGCGGCTCTCACACAGTAGCCCAGGCCTGAGGGTCTGCATCTCAGGAGGGAATCCTGCAGAGCCCTAGCCCAAGGGTTAGGTTTCAGTGGAACGGTGTGGGTGTGCCCAGAGTCTCAGGTGTGACAGAAGCATACTGACAAGTTGGCAGGACCACAGCCAAGCTGTGAAGGCAGAGAGAACAAGATGGGTGCCTGCTAGTGCAATGGAGAAGCTTGGCCTGAGCCCAGACCCTGCTCTGGGCCCCAGGAGCCTTTCTGACCAGTGCCGGAGCCCTCCTTTCTGGCAGAGGGGTGAGCTGGGCTCTAGCAGCACCCAGGAAGACCCTCCTGAGGAGAGGTGCTGGGTGCCAGGAGATGGGCACCTGCCAGAGAAAATATGACTGATGCCAGGAGGTGCCACGACTGAGGGAATGGAGTGCCGCACTTCCGCTGAGCTGGGAAGGCGGGGGGAGCCAGTCTTAAGGGTGCCCGAAGCACGGTAGACATGGCAGGAGGCCCCCAAAAAGAGCGTAAGGAAGTCTGCCCCGCCAAGGCCCCAGGACACAGCAGGGAGTGGCCAAGGGCACCCAATGGCCCAGCTGCTTGCCCCTCCTCCCCTTCCCCTTGGGGAGCAAGAAACTGCCCACATCGTCCCCTGAGCAGGAACCCCAGCAGCGCCCATGGCCAAGTTTCCATGCCACTGCTGCACACCCATCACCATCCACTGCCACACTCCGCTGATGGCGCCCCAGCCAGGCCCCAGCCATGGTGTGGCGGTATCAGCGCACCCACCAGCCTCCCAAAGAACTTCTGTGCCACTCGCCCCCTAACAAACAGTACCTCCCCGGGCACCCCTCAATGCCGTCAGCAGCCTCCTCCAAATGGCTCAGCAAGGCTCCATGGCCCTGGACGGCTCCTCCACCACCTGAATCTGGTACTGTCTTGCCGCCTCATGATTCCTCAGCCACTGAGGTCTGGCCTTGCCCCTCTCCCCACACCCCTGCAGTTACCAGGCTGTAGCAGGACCCCTTGCTGACCTTTCCTCCACCCCTTCCTTCCTAGATGGGTTTTGTGGGTTCTCTTGGTACACACTTTCTCCTGAGCCAGGTGGTCCTCTCCTACCCTTGGCTACAGCTGATGTGCCCCAAAATGTTACCTGTGAGCCCAGTCTCTCCTGAGCTCCAGACCTCTACTGGGGCCTCCAAACATGCTCTCCCTTCCCCTGGTCCTCCCCACACCAGGGCCCTGGGAGCCACCGTCAGCTCCTCTTCCTTCCACTGAGGGCTCCCAGCGTCAAGTCAGGCCCCCATCCTCACCCTCCCAGCCAGCTCAGGGTCAGGACCTCTCACTTCATTTCCTCACGGTCCACTTGACGCTAAGTACCTAGCGCGAAGTTAGGCTGTCATCAAACAAAAATAATGTGACATGTCCCCCCCAGGCTTGACTGCCTGTTGGCCCACTGGTACCAACAGACAGGAAAAAGTCAAGCTCTGGTCCTGGCCTCTGTCTTGGGCCTTCTGCCACTGCACTCGTGCAGGGCAGGTCTGGGCCTTGTGGGCTTTTGCAGTCTGGGCGCTCCATTCAGGGAAATAACCCTCCATGGCAGCACAAAACCAGATACAGACTTAGAAACTTCAAAGCACACTCTCTGCTCATGGCGTCTCCAACCTTTCGCCTTCTCTCTGCCCACATCCAGTCATGGCTCCAACCTCAACACTTCCAGCTGCCTCTGCACCCCCTCGCCCATGAGCACTTCCTGCTCCCCCAGCGCAGTTCAGGGCTCCTGGGTATGTGACCCAGCTTCATGTGACCTGCAAGGACAAAGCATGTCCTGGGCCCTGTGCTCCTGCATCAGCCGTCACACCACACGCGTCAGCACAGCTTTCAGAAGAAGCCCTGCCGGCCTCAAGATACCTGCAGTGACACAGGCGGGACCCAGATCCCTGCTGAACACGTTAGTAGAAAAGGGTCCACATAGGTCACCAGAGCAGGGTTTCTACCCCACTAGAAGGAACGTGTGTCTTCTGCGAGACTCTTACTGGTGATCCGCCAAAGACGCGGAGACCGAACAGGTTTGGGACCATGACACAAGGCGCATCAAAGTGGCTAAGATGATGCAGGAAAGACACCCCTTTCGCTTTGTATTTCCAAAGCTATTTCACCATGAACTTTCTTCTATAAAACCAGATATGAGGGTCAGACAGATGTAAAACTGAGAGCCACAGCAGACCCGAGTGTTTCTTTCGTGCTCAGAGGCACTGTGGCCTTCCAATCCGACTGTGGAGCATGGAAGCTATGCGGAGCTGGGTACTGACATGAGCCTCCAGCCCATGGTAGGGCTCTGAGAAGACGGATGTCCTGTATACACCAGGGCCAGCCCTGAAGCTAGAAGCTAGAGCAGGTGAGCAGTCTAGGATCAATGTTCCAAAAAGTCAGAGGTCCCTCGAGGTGGCCAAGGCAATTACCCTGGGGCCTCTGCCAAGAATGGTCCCTGGAAGGAAACAGCCCCATCCAGACCCCAGAAATTCCCACATTTTGAATGTTTCTCTTAAAGACAGTATCACTAGCAGTTCATCACTAAATGAGAGATGAGTGCTAGATTCCAGGCACGGTGAGCTGCAAACAAGAGCTGCCCAGCAGCCCTGGTGGGCACCACAGCTCCTGCCAGTCACGCGGAAGGCTGACTCTACATGCTCAGCAGCCCCTGCTCAGCCCCCTAACTCTGGCCAGAAGTCAAGAGTGGGCAGTGGGTTCCGCGCCAGAGGGCTGTGGTTTCAACCAGGTCTGAAGGGGAGAGGGGGAGCACAGAGGGTGAAAGGAAGTGAAACGAGAGAAGGGAGGACAGATGGAAGTGGGACTAGGAAGGCAGGGCAGAGGGACGGCTCCATGTGGCTGGGCTGATGAGGCAGCCCTGTGTGGACTCGAGGGTAAGTGATTTCGGAATACACACGATCAATAGAAAACGGTGTCCGTCTATCGAATAAACGGGTGTGCATTGCTCCGGGAGAGACCGCTGCACAGAACCCCAGTGTCTGTCACGAGAAGGGGCTTAATGACAGAGCTCCCAGATTACAGTGAACAGAAGTGGGGCTTGGGGCCAGACAGATACCACCACTTATCAGCTCCAACAGACCTCTTTAGAACTTTAGTTTTATTGTCTGAAAAATGGAGAGTGTACTGTTGTCCAACTAATAGAATGGCTATAGAAGTGAAATAATATGCCTGACATTTTCTAGTGCAGTATCTGGCACTTGCATTTCCCACAAAGGACTTGGCTGAGTGCCCACTTATGAGAACCCACCATGCTGCGGCCCTGAGCTTGGTGCTTCAGTGTGTCACCGTCACCATCTCACAGGGAAGCGACAGAAGTTCACAGTGGCTCATCCAAGACTACAGAGCTCAGATGCAACTGGCTGAGAGTTGGTATCCGGGCCCTCTGACTCCAAGCTGATGCCCAGGAATGAGCAAACTGCCGACACTGGTGAGAACACGTCACAAGGGGCTTCTGTCGTTTTAGGGTTTCCAGCATCAGAATCCCTGGTTACAGCAGCTGATTTTCCTCTGGAGAGCCACCCTCCCTCACTCTCAGCACATGTTTGTTAGGTGGGCTGGCACCATGCCCTGGCTCCCAGGAAAGCATAGGACTTGGGCCTGGCCAATGGCAGCCTTATGTCATCCCTGACCCGGCTGATTCATCCAGGGGTAAGCAGGGGACCCATGTGAAGCCAATCAGAGGCTTTTGCAAGAAGTGCCCAGGTCAAAGAGGCTCCCTTTCCAGTGCACCTGTGCGGTAGGTGGGGTGCAAAGCTGGCACCTGCCGGTCTTGCCCTTCCCCATCCCCTGTCCAAATCAGAACACAAGTACAGGGTCCTGGCACAACCCGGAGCCATGGGACAAGAGGCATCTCCCTGACAGAGGAGAAATGCTGAGGGTGCCCAGCCACCCCACGGGAGCCAGGCTCGCCTGAGCCTGATCGTGGGGTCCACCAACCAGCGCATCTGAATCATGTGTCTGTCCTTCGGTGGTATTTGCTCTAAGCCCCATCCCTAGATTACAGGTCACAAAAAGACAGTGCTTGCATTTAGCTTAGTTCTTTCGTCTGTTTAGCAAATGTTTATTGAGGGCCCGCACTGTATCAGGCACTGTGCGACCCACTTTAAATGCCTTTAATTTTCATTGGGACCAAAGGACACAGAGAATGGAGGGGATGGCAAGGGAGAAGAAGCAGAGATGAAGAGAGGGTTGGTCGCGGGTGGATCAGGGAACCCCCACCCCCAGGGGTCAGGTCCTGTAGAGGCCCAGGGCCTGGGCTACTCATTTGAAATCATTAGCCTGGCCATGCCCATAATGCCTGTTCTCAGGGCACCTTCAACATTGCCCTGCTGGAAAGAGGGCTTTCACATTCAACTGGGAGTTGGAAGAGGCAAAAAGGGGAGAGGTCCCCAGAGCGAGCCCGAGATGATAGGAGCTGAAGGGTGGTACCCCTGGAGCGCTTCAGGGAGGCGCAGTGAGCCTCCCACGCCCCCTCGTATCTTTTGAACCCTTAACTGGAAGAAGGCAAATCGGAAAAGCCCTTGTGAATAAGACCGACTCCCTCACTTTGTGAGCTCTGCCTTCCAAGGCTGACAGGAAAGGGCCCACTAGTCTGGTCTTCAAGGAGCAAGAAGGAGGCCAGGCAGTGGTACCCACCACCCCCCCCAAAGCCAGAAGAGGGAGGAGGACCTAAGGGGTACAGAAGGCAAAGGCAGCTTGAAAAGGGCAGACAAGAGTCAGCCAGGGGGTGACCAGCTCTGCCTCAGACAAGGACCAGTGGGCAGGAATCAGCTCTCCCACCGGCATCCATGGAGCCCACAGGCCCAAGGAGGTACCCTTGAGGAGCAAAGCCTTGGGAATGGGTTTCTCAAGGAAACATCCAAGGGACCAGCCCAGGGGCTCTAGCAGCTCCACCAGAGCAGCATCCCAGCCCCTTGCCCAGCAACCCTCTCACCCCCACTTCCAGGGCACAAGGTAGCCTCTTCGAGTCCCCACCCTGGGCAGGAGGTGGGACGAGCAGACAGACAGAGGAACAAGGAAGGTGCAGAGAAGGCGAGAGGGCAGATGGAGTATGGGGAGCTGGTGGGACTTCCCCCTAAGGATGGCTTCTTAATGCACTTTGAAAGGCGCCCCCTGGAGTCTGTGTTTCAAGGGCTCTGAGGCAGAGCTGAGACACAAATGTTCTGGGGCAGAACACAGGGCGCTGGTGGCGCATCCCAAGAGGAAAAGGAGTCCACGTACTCTAAGCCTCAGAAGGAAGCAAGGCAGGAGGCATGCCATGTGGCCACAGCGGGGCTGGGGCCAGGGGCCCACTGGCTCACAGAGAAGCCGAACAACAGGGGAGGGGAGTGGGTTGCCACCCCAGAATGGAGCACAGAACAACCCGTAATAGAGGCAGCTTTGGTCGAGAGCAAAGGCAAGGCGTCTCCAGGAGGGCTGTGGAGGTGCTCGGCCCCTCCTGGGTCTCTGATGGGTGCCCAGCTCCCATTCCTAGCACCAACAGGGGTGGAGAGAACAGCAGCCCCGAGATTTCAGATCCCTGAACGCGACTTTTGTCTCAGACAGACAAAGCAAGGGCAGGCAAAGGACAGAAGTGGACGGAGAGGCATGCCACAGACAGGCAAGGGGTGGGAGAGAATGGACTGGAGAGGGGGACAGAGGAAACTGTGGATGGACAAGAGGAGAAACACGGGGGAGGGGGACATGGACACAGGACAGGACCCTCCCCACACTGCCCTGCTCACCGAGCTGCCGCGATGGGCGATTTCTTGGCAGGGTCCAGCAGGCCGCCCAGGCCACCAACCGGCTCTTCCCCCAAGGAGCGTGTGTCTTTGTTGAGCTGCTGCAGGCGAGAGCTAAGCTCACTGATCACAGTTGGTTTGTCATCTTCAGGCCCAGGGAGCCCCCGGCTCTCCACGGGGTCCCCCCACAGCTTGGACCTTCTCTGGAAGAGGTAGCGAGGGCGAGCAGGCCCGGCAGCGGAGGCCAGCCCGGCAGAGGCGGCATGGTGCTGCTGGGCCATGAGCTCGCTGTCCGAGGACTGCTTCAGCAGCGGGTCCCTGAAGGTCACCGGCCCCTTCCCCAGCGGGGACTTGAGCTTGGGCTTGGGAGGCACTGGTGGCTTCTCGAGTAGAAAAGTGTGTCCATCGGCAAAGGAGGTGTGGGTGTCAGTGAGTTCCCCACTCTCCGAGCTCAGGGTGGACATGCTGGACACCGTGGAGATAGTGCTCGTGGTCTCCAGGTGGGGGTCGCTAGAGCTGCGCGTGTCAGCCTCTTCCACTCCCGAGTCAGCTGCAGACTCAGGGGCAGGGGGTGGCTCGCTGCTCGGCTTCCCTGAGGCCGGGCCTGGCACCGCGGTGGGTGAGGGACCTGGGCCAGGAAGTGGGGTGGCGAGCAGGACCCCGTTGGCAAACTCTTCAGGAGGCGGCACCAGCCCAATCCGGGCTAGTTCCTCCCTGGTCTCCTCATCACTGGAGGACAGCTGGGCAGGGGGCAAGTTCACAGCGAACACTAGCTCTGGCTCCTCCTCTGAGCTGCCCTGGCCTGGCCCGGGGTCTGTCGGGGCCGTGCTGCCAGGGGGCTGAGCCCGGGGGCTCGCCAGGGGCTCTGCCACCACTGCTGACTGTGTGGGGGTGGGGGCCAGCTCCGGGGTGCCCGGGGGCTCCTCTTCAGCCCCCAGCCCGCTGGGCTCCTGCCCATTGCTGGTGGCATGCACGACAATGAGGCCGGCTGGCCGCTGCAGGGACGTGTCCAGGACACTGAGGATCATGGACTTCTTGTCCTCTGGCGACTTCCGCTCCTCCCGGGGTACTTTTTCTGGTTCCCTTCGAGCAGGCACAGGAACCCAGGCGGGGCTCCTTGGGGAGAAGGCTGGGGAGGCCAGCGCCCCTCGCTCAGAGTCGCGGGCCTGTACATCCACAAACAGAGGCCCAGGGCGGTCGGCGTCCGGGCTGTGCACAGGCGTAGGGGACCGGGAGGGCGCCTGGGAGGCCAGAGCGCGTTCTCTAGCAGCCAGGGCGAGGGCCAGGGGCGAGCTGGGGTCCAGGGGTTTGCCGGTAAGTGGGTGGATGAAGGTGGAGCCTGAAGGCCCAAGGCTCGGGCCGCTGACCAATGGCTTCAGAGCAGAGACAGGGGAGGGCAGGAGCAGGTCGCGGCCGGCGGTGGGGCCAGCCCCCAGAAGGCGCTCATCGATGGACCGAGAGGGTTGCAGGGAGGGCAGCTCTGTGCTAGGTGTGCTGCCCTCGATGGCTCCCACTGACAGGAACACGGTGGAGCGGCGCCGCTCCTCCAGCCGCCGGTCCTTGCCAGGGCCTGGGCCACCGAACGCGAGGCCGGGGCTTTCCCCGGGGCCGTAGTCAAGGCCACTTGGCCGCGGCCCACGGTGCGTTGGGGAGGGCTCTCGGGCGAAGCTACCGCCGCCCGGGCCAGGGCTGCCCACGGCCAGGGCTGCACGTTCCTGAGCATCTTCCACCTGCAGCTGCTTTACCAGCGGGCTCTTGCGGCGCTGAGGCTTGGATGGCGCGAAGATGCTGGCGCTGAAGGCGCCGAGGTTGGCGTAGGGACTGTCGGGGCCTGGCGGCCTAGGCCGCCGCTTAGGACGCTCTGGTGGGGTGGCCGCTGGAGGGGGCCGGGGGGTGTCGCCCGCCTCCGGCGCGGAGTCCTGCAGGATGATCATGGAGCGCGCACGTTTCTGCCGCTCAGGGTAGGGCAGCGGCCCCAGGGCCGCGCCGGGATCGTACAGGCCGGCGGCCCCGGCGCCCAGGCGCGCTTCCAGGCCGGGCTTGAAGCTGGAGCGCACCGTGTCGTAGGCGCGGCCTGGAGGGGGTGGCGGTGAGAAGGCTGGGGGCGGCCCCGAGTCGAAGTAGTAGGGAGCGGGTGGGGGCGGCGGCGCGGTCTGCGGCGGGGGCGGGATGCCACGACCCTCGCGCACCGTATCTTGCATGGAGGTGCTCCGCGGAAAGCGCCCCTCCAGCAGGGACGCCAGCTTTTCATCCTCCCCTGCAGACAGAAGGGCCCGGTGAGAGGAGACCCTTTCAGACCCCAGCGTCTGCCCTCTGCTGGGCCCAGCCATGGTCCCAGATGCAAAGATTGTGAAGATACCCCCTTAGAAATTGGCGGGAAGCCATACCCAGACAGGGAGGACGGGTCAAGAAGAGCACGGAGGCTGGGGGACAGGGGGAGCCGAGCAGGGGATCTCAGCGAGGCCTCCAGTTTGGGCTCTTCCCTGGACGCCAGGCTCTGCACCTTAAGCCCAGTGTTGGGGTGGTGGCTCTTGGGAAGACTTAGGGAAAGGTATTCTTTCAGATACGATGCAGAGGAGGGCCCCACCAAAAGACTGAGAAAGGATCCAAAGTCTGACCACCCTGATCTGGGCCAAGACCTGCCCAAACCCCATCACACCGGGAGGGCTCAGAGAAACCTGGGGAGAGTAAGGGCAGACCCCACACATCCCCCCACCCAGAGTGACAAAGACAGAACTGCACAGAAGAGGTAGGGTGGCTGGTGCACGGCTTCCATCCAAGACTGAGAAAGGCCACGTCCCAGCAAGAGAACAAGCACGTGTCACCAGGAGCTCGCTGGTGGCAACCAGAGATGGGATGAAGGAAATTAGGGGACACTCCCCCGAGTAGGAGAGATGCACTGACTGTAGTCAAAGGAGAGGCAGGACTGTGGCCAGCTGACCCGTGCATCTTGGCAGGAAGAAGGCTGGCACCCGGGTGAGAAGGTGCTTTGTGAAAAGACAAGTCCTGAGATCCTCCGTCCCAGAGATCCATGTGGGCTGCACCGGGAGACACAGCCTCGTCACTGCTGTCACCTTAATGGCTGAGCTTCAGTAAGGCAGGGTGGAAGGGAAGGAGGAATTCCACTAGAGTGGAATTGTAGGCTAAGCACCTGATACATGTTTCAGTTTTACTCCCTATGGGCTGTGTGACCCTAGGCCAGGCCCTGGGCCCCCCTGAATCTCAATTCTTTCATGGCTTAAAACGAAACCCACTCTGCTGCCTGAGTTAGGGTCTGTGCAAGAGCAGGGCTGGGATGCTCAGGGCCCTCATTGTCCCGCCATCTGGCTAGAGCCTGGCAAGGCCTCCCAAGGGTCCTTGCAAACACACTATGTACACCTGTGCTGTTGGCATGTTCAGTTAGGCTGCAAGTGTTAGACAGCCCAACTGCAGGACAGTGGATGACTGTTTCCTTCATGTTGATACACACAGGTCTCTGGTGGAATGCCTTGGGAAACTACACCTGGCTTCACTCTATACTTGGTCACATTTTTATGAACTGGCTACAAGGCAGATTGCCTGTCCCAGCCACCTCCTCCTTTGGCCACCAAGGTGGTCTCCCCAGGCCCCACACACCGCACTGTTTACATCCCGTCCTACGTGACAGCTCTTCACCTTTAGCGCAGCAAAGGTGGGCTTTCATGTGACTTGAATTCTAGCCTTGGCAGTTACTGTCTGAGTTCCTTAGCCTCTTAGCAGATCAATTTCCTAATCTCAAGATAAATGCTGGCCCTGTTGTGGGGCTGCCACAGCTGGAGCCATTTAAAGCCTACAGCATGGGGCTGAGTACCTAGAAGCATCCCAGGAAAGAGGCCAAGATCATCATCATCATTTTTAGGTCTGCCTTTCACCCCCATGGCTGGACGTATGATTTGTGCCAGGTTTGTTCTGGGCCTCCTCCCCACCGCACAACCTGTGTTGTGAAGAGAACTGCATAGGAAAAGCTTGTGCTCCTAGAAGATGCAGAAGATTTGGCATGCCAAATTCTAACTTAGGGTGAAGATAAGTCACCTGTCTGGAATGAACTGGGGAATCTGTTCTGATACCACCCAAGGTAGGGTGGGGCCCTCTGCCCCATGAATAGGAGCAAGCACTTCTTAAACCCTGTGTTCCAGCCTTGAGATGCTGGACCTGCATCTAGGAAAAATATCAGCTATTGCTACCTACACTTAGCCCATGAGCACAGCCCACTGGGTGAGCCACATCGTAGACTTGGAGGCAGGTACTAGATGGGCCTCAAGTTTATGGACCAGGATGCTGAGGTGTCCAGGACAGTATCATGTGCCCAGGACAAGGGTGGGCAGGGGACTCTGGGAATCTGACACCTTGACCGATATCCGTGTTGGTGATGGGCTGCAGGCCAGGGCAAGAGGACCAAAGATGCACCCCTCTCTCTCACTCGCTTACTCATGGAATGAGCATAGGAGGGTCCGGAGGAATCCCCACTGAGAGGCTCACAACCTGCAGGGCAGATACTGAGATCTGGACCTGTGGTGGTCAGTCCTGGGACTGGGATGGGCTGTGGGACAGGCCATCCAGGCAGACTGCGGCCAGGTGCAGAATAGCAAGTGTTGGTACACCAGGTAAGAAGGAAATGGAGACAAATGTCCCCAGATGAAGTAGAAGGCTAAGGCTGGTCCCCAAGGCCCCAAGGCAATGAAGAACCCACTGAGGGTGAACTGGAGGGATGTGGAGTGGTATCTGCTCTGCAGAAAGCCCCCTTTGGCCAGGTCTGGGCAGTTGGCTGGCCTGATGTCTTACCAGAAGACAGGTAAAGCATCTGTGTGACCTTGGCCAGGTCATTTTACCTCTTTACCTTCGTTTCCTTATCTGTAACACAGAAGTACTAATAATACTACCTCGACAGGATTACTGTAAGTATTAAGTGAACCAGTGTGCGTACAACACCGTGGTGTTTACTCTGACGGGGAACAGATGACGGGCATACTGCAGTGTGCACGTATAGACGGATGGACAGGTGAACACGTCGGTCAGTGAATGGATGGACGAGGGCAGGTGAGAGGGGACTAGATATCTAGAGGGATGAGCCGTAGGTGGAGCTTGTGAGATGGCCCCGTCTGGGACCAAGAGAGATGGCTACATGAGGGGAATGACAGCAAGTGTGGGGCATGATGAGGCCCCAAAGACACAGGTACAGAAGGCAGAGAGGCTAAGGACACAGCCTTGAGAAGGACCCACATTTGGTGTGCAGGTTTTTTTAGGTTTACATCTTGTCCTGAACAGGTACAGCCTGAGAACGGAGAAAAGAACTTGAGGAGGTGAGTTTCATGGAGCATGGAGCAGAAAAATCAAATGTCAGTTGAGGTCAGCAAGAAAAGGGCAAGTCATATGTCCACTGGAAGGAATGCCCTGGAAACCACTGGCAACCCTGGTGGGAGCAAATTCAGTTTTAGGTATGGACAGAGCTAGCCTGCCCCAAGCTGAGGAGTAGGTGGGGACAGAGACAGTAAGTACAAGTGACTTCTGGAGACAACTGTCTGGAAAGGAACTGGAAGATACAGAGTAAGAGCTGGGGTGGGGGTGGGGTGATACACAGTGCACGGGGAGCAGGAGGTGGGGTGGCACAGACTGGACAGGGGTGTGGATGGCGGGCACGGACTGGATGGGGTGGTGTGGATGGGAGGCACACACTGGACAGCGAAGTGTGGATGAGGGGGCTCACGCTGGACGGGGAGGAGTGGATGGGAGCACAGACTGGATGGGGAGGAGTGGATGGAGTAGGAAGCCTCAAGGGTCTCTTTTGGCAGTTTCTCTGGATTGGGGGAAAGGACTAACCCCACATATGTCCACAAACAAATGAGACTCCTGGGCTATGACCAGGGAAAGGTGGTTCTCAGAGGAAACCTAGAAACCCCAATTGGAGGGTTGGGAGAGACAGGGTCCTCCAGCCCCACATCCACCCCAGCCCCTGCCCCACTCCTGCCAGCCCCATGCAGCCCCCTGCACAGCCGTACCTACAGATTTGGTCCGTGGAATCCCCTTCCGCAGGGAGCCGGGCAGCTTCTCTGGGCCTGGGAGGCCCTGGCGCTCAAATAAAGACTGTTGGAGTTGGGGGTTATATGGAGGCTCTGGGGCACTGGGGCTCCCAGTTCTCCATCCAGCCCCAGCCCTCCTTCTAAGCCTGAGATCCAACACCCCATGCACCAATGACAATGGTGCTGGCACCAATGGGGCCTGACCCAGGACTCAGACCCAGGGCCTGCCTCCAGGGAGCCGGGGCATAGCCAGTGTGGGCCTGGGCATCGAGTATGGGTTGGATAAGGTTGATATGGACGAGGCTGGAGGAGTAGCCCAGAAGATGCCAAGTGAGAGGAGTAGTGGGGGGGCGTACAGAGACACACCGCACTGTACCCTCAACAGGGCTGGGGTGCTCTAGGTGGTCCTGGGTGTGGCATGCAGGAGGCACTGAGACCCACAGCCAAGAGTGAGCACTCGGCATTTGTTAAACTGTGGCCATTCTGGGGGGATAAGATTTCCCCACGTGTGAGAGAAGCCATAGGGTCCTTCACCCTCACCCCTGAGGAGTGTTGTCCAAATGATGGACTCCTACCCCCAGAAAAATGCACAAACACCCCATAGGGGACATGGAAGTCTGACCCCCACACCCCACCCTGCTTCCTTCCCTCCCCATTATCCCCCTCCCCCACCAGCTGCAAGGGTGGCTTACACTGATCTCAGCGGGTGTGATCCTCCGACTCGTGGGCCGCTGTTTGACTGTGGCGGCTCTGGAGTCCGCGTCTGCAATGTCTGGCCTCAGCGTAGGCTCCGTGGCGGCGGCTGCCAGGATCTCATCCAGCTTCTCTGAGCAGCCAAGGGAGGCACCATCTCAGCCACCAGGACCCTGAACCTGCCCCATCCTTGTGCACCACACTGAGTCCCCACAAGGCTGGTCCACCTGGTGCTGCTAATGGAGCCACTGGGCCCTGCCCACCCCATGTCCCTTCTTCCAGACCGGAGACTGGGGGACTAGAAGCTGAGTGACATGCATCCCATCTGAGTCCCACTCCAGCCTGGCCGCTCTGTCTTCCAAAGGTGGTCTGGGTCACTCCTAGGACCCCACTCCAGGAAACGCCTGACTGACCATTTGGGAGTGGCCTGGGCAGGGACAGCACTGCTTGGAGCTTCAAGTCTTCCTGAATTTGTTGCCCTTACCCCATCCCTTTTCCCCTCAGTACCTAGCACTACCCATCTGTCTCTAGCCGCTGCACCAAAATCTAAGCAGCCCCTGGTGGACCTCAACCTTAGGACAGACCCTGGTGTCTAGCAGGTACCTGTGAAAGGTGTGAATAAGTCAAACATGAATGAACAGGGAACACTGCCTGAAAACAGAATTCACAGTCCCAGGCTAGGGACCTAAAAATAGGGCTTTGTGCAGACCAACAGGCCAAAGAACCTCCATTCTCGGAAAAGCAGCCCCACCCTGGGTGGGAGGTGCCGATGGTGCTGAAGGGGCGTCTTCCAGCCCCGTAAGAGGAGGGTAAGGGAGATGGGGGCGGGGCTGATGTGTGAACAAGGCCCTAGAAGGGAGAAAGGCACCAGGACGCCTCAAGCAGCCTTCTTTTCAAATCCATCATAAAGAAAAGCTTTGTTTGTTTTTATTAAAGCTGTTTATTATTTTTTAAAGTGGTATTTTTGATTATCAACATGACTTAGAAATTTTGTTAAACACAAGTGTCTGCGAACTAGCAGCTCTGGCCACACGGCTGGGACGTCCACTCAGGGCTGGCACGCAGGCTGCCACAGGGGCCGGGGCAGCTCCTGTGCCCACCTGGCTGCCACAGTGACCTCACCCCACTCGTCACTCAGGCTCTGAGTTCCCAAGCCCTTAGGGGCCATGCCAGCCCTAGAGGACCGTGTGTCTGGTCACTCTTGGGCTTTCGGCTCTCCAAGTGCCTGCTGTCAGAGGACAGTCAGCCCCAACACCTCCCACCAACACCTCCTGGCTCTGCCTCTGCAACCCACTGGGCAACTGCCGTGGAGAAATAAGTCAGCTCCTCCAAGCTGGCTGGCACCCAACCCAGACCAGACCCACACCACATACCACCTCTGTCCTGACTCAACCTGTGACTCAGTTTCCTTCTCTGATGAAACAAGCCTAAAATGGTGGCTGCTTCAGGGTCTATCATCCATACCAACTGTCAGCGTCCACATGTAAGAAGTGCTACTGCTCTGCCTGGCTCAGGGCCAGCACAGAGTGCACCTCATCTCCCCAAAGAGCTTGTGGGCTCTCAGAAGGAGGGAGCCAACACTCTGCATGCTCTGCAATACCCGGCGTGTCCTGAGTGTCCAGCCGGGGCCCTAATACAGGAGTTCAGCAAACGTTACAACTCACCAGAACACGCTGCACCTACAGACTAGCTTACCGGTCCCGGGTGTCGCTCCCAGCACCGCGGTGCCTCGGCCCAGGCACACGCCAGGAAGGACTCGTTAGAGGGTTCTTCTTCTTTGTTTTTGTAATGAAACAAATAATTTCCCTTTGGAAGCTGAAACTACCATCACCTTCGTTCAGTCCTCAGTGATTTTCAGTTAGAAGAGCTTCTGAGGAGCTTCCTCCTCTCATTCCTCACAACCACACAGAGAAGACAGTGACACTGCCCTCGTTTTACCCAAGAAGAAGCCGAAGTTCTGAGAGATGGGAGTGCTCCAGATCATCGATTCAGTAAGTAAGCGATCAGACTTAACGACCGTGTTATCCAGAAACCACAGACATAAAGACACGAGCAAAGTAGGAATACTTCCACAGGGCGTGTGCTCCCCCGAGCTGAGGATTTAGAAGCTGCATCTCTAGGTCAGCTCGAGAGACCAAAAGCAATGTGCACATGAAGTTAGGAAAGCAAATATTGTTGGAGATAGGGTGATGGTGCCGGGGCCAGGCAAGAATTATTTCCAAAAGAGAAAGAATCAAGAACTCTCCAAACTACAAGCCGGTGAGGTTGACGCCAATCCCCACCATGATTAGAAAATATATTCTTAAATAAACTATGTTAGACACTCAAAAGAGAAAACGAAACCCGCCAGGAACCCGATCTGGCGCATTGGGAATCACACACTCCCAGCAGCCTCATGTACTGGCTATCGAGACTTCACACGTGGGGACACAGCTCGACGTGCAGCTGTTTAAGCAGCCAGAACCCAAGCAGGCACCACAGGCCCCAAGAGTGAGGAGTCACCCAGCACCTCCTCTACAACTGGAAGAAGTACACAGGCCACAGCATAGCGCCCTGGGAGCTCCACCAATGGGCTCAGGACAGAACTATTCCAGAAATAGCATGTGTCTGCCTCATAGAGTGAAGAAAGGTGTCTCTAGAGGACACCTCGTTTTAATACCTGAAACGACACTAGGGGAAAGCACTTCACCTGAGACTAGGGCAAAGGTCCATAGAAGAGCTCCGAGGCCAAGACCGCAGGCCATGCCTGAGAGCCTAAGCCCAGACAGCTGGGGCTCGTGTGTCCCTGACACAGGGGAGGCCCTGTGGATCCCAGAGTGAGGGACAGTGGGCACCAGGCACACAGAAAAAGGAGCAAATGCACATGCCTGGGGCCACAAAGCCACCTCAGGCTTCCATCTGGCTCTGACTCCTGTTCAGCAGAAAGAGCCTCCTGTCCACGCAAGAGATGGAGAAGGCTGGCAGAGGCCAGGCCCTGAGATCTGACCGGATGCTGCACCTCAGACTCGGTCCCCTCATGGAGGCTACATTCTTGCAGCCAGGCTGACACACAGAACATACAGGAAGGAGCCTCAAAGAATACAGGTGAGGCCTGATGGGAGGAGCAGGGGATGGTCAAGTCAACAGCCTGGGCTATGCTGGGTGGAGGAGTTCCAACCTCCCTCCCCAGTGCTGTGGGGCCTAGACTTCTGCTCTGAAGGGACTCTCAGCACTGGATGGAACTGCACAATGGATCAGCACAGAAATGGGACCCACACACCAGGCACAAGGAGCCCCCAGAAAACAGACAGAAAGAAGCAAATGGGCAAGAGCTGAGAACCCAACACTCTTGTCCACACTGGCCCAGTTACCATGCTCCCTGAGGAGACCCACAGCTGAGTCCTCTGAACCTTCCCCCTACCCAGCTCCGGGACATGACATATGCTATGGCCTCCACTGGGAGGCCCTCCCAGCTCTGCCTCATCAGGCGGCCCCTGTGAGCTCTCACCAACCCCCTTACTCACCTGAGCCCCCAATGCCCATGGCTGTGCCTCACTATCACACCCCCACAGAGCCACACCCCTGGACCCCCCCATCCATCCTTCCCCAGCACCCTCTACTGTACCCCCACCAGATCCCCAGGGAGAAGGCCAACAGGAAGGAACAGTCCACACTTCTAGACCACCCTGACTTGATATGGAGCCTCCTAACACATCAGTACTTCCCTGGACAGGGTCAGGCAAAGCTGGGGGCCTGGGGACCCAGCAGATGACTCACCCCCTTTTCTTCTCCGAATGGAGGCTTGCAATCAAGAAACAGAGCACAGTGGGTAAGAGGCAGGCTTCATCCCTAGGCATCTGGGCCCCCTTCCAACTCCCACCCCTCTCAACAACCAGGATGTCCCAGATCTCCTACAAGCCTAACGCTATCAGACCCCAAGTGGCAAATGTGCCCAAATGCCAAGTTGGTACCCAGCTTGAAACTCAAGGTGGAAACAACCACAAACGGGCACACATGCTTGTGTGTACACATACGCATGCACATGCACACACACACACATACACATCCATGCACCTCCACTCACACATATGCATAAATGCACTCATGCACACCCAGACATGCACACAGGTGCATGCATGGAGAGATCCACACACAACTTAATTGTACTCAGTTCAGTCAAATGTTTGTTCAGAAAGAAAGGTACCCCCCCCAAAAAACAAGTTCAGAGGCCACTACGAGTTTCAGTGGTCACCCTTAAGTATTCTGTACAGTATGTTTCCAACAATGAGCAGGTCAATGTGTTTGCCAGACCACGGCCACTCAGGAACCACACACAAGCATGGCAACTGCTCTAACATTCCCATCACAAAAGAAAAAGGGACCCAAAAGTTCCAGATTTCTCATGGGAAAGCAGATAAACAGGAGAGGCTCAGACCCAACAAGGCCCTCCCTGGCCTGATTCTCCACTGATCTCGGCACCTCGGCTCATTATTAGTTCAGGCAGATGGACGAGTGGTGACCACTGACTATGCTGCAGGGCACTGGGAGTGCCCCCCCCCTTGTCTCCTCCCACCACCTGCTCTAGGAGGGGGGCTCCTACCACAACCTCCTTCTCTCAACCCCATTTCTGCCAGTCACCTCGGGCCTTCATTTTCTGGCAACTGCCACTGTTCATGATCCCCCACAGGATGCTCTTTACCACCTCTTCCTCCCAAAGGACCTTGCTTCTCCCCCACACCGACCAAGCAGCAAGCAGCCGTCTGGGCATGAGTCCCCACCCTTGCCACCTGCTTCTTCTGTGGCCTCACAGTTTCCTTTCTTTCCAGGCGTTCAGGCCATCTTCTCAATAGACTACAGCACCCTTACGGGTTCCATCAGTTCTTAACAGTGTGACAGAAAACTGATATGCTTATGCAGCCAAAAAGCCAAGAGGTCATAGTTCTAGCTTATAAAAGCACAAGCACTAGATCATGGGATGAACCCTTAGGTTCCTAGGGAAACCCTGATGCTGGCCTGGCTTCCTCAATCTTTCAGAAGGTAAGCTAGCAGTCTGGCTTCCCAGGACAGCTGTCCGCTACAGGCAGGAGTAGCTTCTCCCTCTCGGAATGGAGCTACATAGAGTCTAGGTCCAGTTTCAACCAAAGCTGTGAGCCTGCCCTCACTCAGCAAGTGGATGGAGGCTCTGTGCTAAGCTGTCCCTTTGTCTTCCCCCAGACTCGGCTCAGGGAAAAAATGGTGCAAACAATGCTGACCTGAGGCAACAAGAGTGAGCCCCTCTGGAAGACAAGGGTGTGGAGAACAACCCGGTCCTGCAGCAGCAGGAGCGCCCCGGACCAGAGCAGAGAGGAAGGAGCTTCTTCTGACAGAAGCATCCCAGAAAGCAGAAGGCAATTCTTCTGTTTCCACAGAGCTCAGTCCCCTGGTCCCTGGATTGCAGATCTCAGGCTGCCCATGCCCCTCTTCATGCAGAACTAGGGAGGGTCCCTTCTGAACATGCAACTGATTGTGGCTATGGGACAGCCTTTGGAAGGAGACTCCTGGGACCCATCCACCAGAGCCTTGCTCTGGAGTCTAACCAGACCCAGATGCCTACTGGTACAGGTCTGTCGATCAGTCTGCATCCTCAATCAGTGTAACAGATCAGCTCCCCCATAACTAGTCTTGGACCTTTATGACCCTGGGGCCAGAAGTCTTCCAGCTTCTCTGCCTCACTCCTCAATGAGTGAGTTTAGCTGGGTATAGAATTCTAGGTGGAAAAGCATTTTGGTTCAAGACTTTAAAATTATTGTTCCATTGTCCTCTAGCATCTACTATTGCTCATGAGAAGTCCGCTGTCAGTCTAACCATTGTTCCTTTCTATGTCGTCCAGCTCCTTTCTCTGGTGGTTAAGATTTTTCTTTTGTCTATGGTGTTGCGAAGTTTTACTATGACAGCTCTAGATGTAGATTTGTTTTTATCTCCTTGCTTGGGACTTATTCTTCTTCAAAATGGAATTTGATGTCCTTGTTCAATTTCAGAAAATTATTGGCCACTTATTCTTTAAATATTGCGTCTTCCCCCATTTTAACCTTTCCCTCTGGGACTCTCATTAGACTGGGATTTTCTCATTTGTCCTCCATTATCTCTTATCTGCTGTTTGACATTTTGCATCTCCCTATCCTTCTGTGTTGCATTTTAGATTATTTCCTCAGAATTATCTTCTAATTCACTGTTTCTTTCTTCAGCCGAGTCTAGTATACTGTTTATCCAAGTCATGAATTTTTTTAATCTCAGTGATTATACCTTTCATTTCCATAACAGTTCTTTAGGGATCCTTTTTCTTTTTCTTTCTTTTTTTTTTTTTTTGTACTTTCTTATTTTTATGAGTTCCATTAGTTTCCTTAAACTTTGTATTTAAACACCTTATTTTGCCTTTTTCATATTCTTCTTTAATTTCAAGTTCTTTTAAATGCTAATGCTGGTTCCTGGGCTTGGTGCTAGTCTTCCTGCTTCTCATGGGTCCACAACCTCATCTCTTGGCTTTGTGGAAGCATCAGAACCCCAGCCCCTGTCCTCAGGATCTCTGACACTGTCCTAAGCTCTCATGGACTACAGAAGCATCATGAGCTTCCTCTCACTTACTTAACTGACTTCTCTTTTCCTTCTTGAGATCTGGGAAATTTCCTTTGTCTTGAGTTGGCTATAACCTTTTGACTTTTATTTTATTCAGAATATCCATGGGGAAGAAAAGTATGAGCATATCAGCTTGGTCTATCTTGGTGGCTGAACTCCACCATAAATGACACTGCAGTCAAGAGTCTGTGATTGAAAAGGAGGGGATAGCTCAACCTGTGGCCAGAACAAGGTCAGGGGTCACTCTCTTCGTAAGATCAAGAATAATTTTTGGAGACAGGTAAGTGTTCTTTCTATGGCTGGGAATGAACAAAGTCTGAATCCAGGGTTGGGGGTCAGTCTAGAACCAAGATCAGGGCCTTTCTGTGGCCAGGACTATCTCAGAACTCAGCCTAGGACCAGAGTCAGCATTCCTTCCATGGCTAGAGCCATAGTAAAGTCTGAGACTAGAATTGGGTTTAAATTACAGGAACGCAGGGGAGGGCACCTGGGTGACTCAGTCAGTTAAGTCTCCAACTTCAGCTCAGGTCATGATCTCACAGTTCATGAGTTCGAGCCCCACGTCAGGCTCTGTGCTAACAGCTCAGAGCCTGGAGTCTACTTTGGATTCTGTGTCTCCCTCTCTCTCTGCCTCTCCCCTGCTCATGCTCTGTCTCTTTCTCTCTCAAAAACAAACATTTAAATTACAGAAACACAGAGCATGTTAACAGTCATATAAACTGGGACATGCCCATTATTAACTGCCACATATGTCAGGATACAGTCACATATATCTGGACACACCTATGCTGAGACTATTAACAGTCACATATTTCAAAAAAAATTTTTTGTGTGGTTTTTATTTATTTTTTGAGAGACAGAGACAGTGCGAGCAGGGGAGGGTCAGAGAGAGAGGGAGGCACAGAATCTGAAGCAGGCTCCAGGCTCCGAGCTGTCAGCACAGAGCCCAATGCGGGGCTCAAACCCACAAACCGTGAGATCATGACCTGAGCCAAAGCCGGATGCTTAACTGATTGAGCCACCCAGGTGCCCCAACAGTCACATTTTTCAAGACACGACCACGATGAGGCTATTGGGGGCCATCCTGGGACCGTGCTCACAACATGCCACAGCAAAGCCCTGACATACTCATATTTGTCTCTTACAGCTTATGAGGGCCTATCCCACCATCATACTAGTGGTGTTCACACAGCCCTATAAGGTCAGCAGCTCACTGTCACCCTGTTCAACTAATGAGTGCACAGGTGCTAAGAGGGCAAAACTAAGTACAAAGGTCACACAGACAGTGCCAGCAGAGCCAGGGCAGAGCCCAGGTCCCCTAACTTCTGCCCTTCCCTCACCCGGATGTGACAGAGGAGCGAAGTCAGACTGGAAGTAGACATAGCCAGAGGCGGTAGGTGCGCATGCATGCAGACACGCTGGGAGGCCAGGCCTACGGCACATCAGTCCTGTGGTCAGCCCGCTATCTATCCCCGGCCCTCATGCCACCCATGCGTTGTCCCCCTCCTCACTGCTCCAGGACCCACCCGTTTATCTTTGACCTATGCATTCGTCCATCTGTCTGTCCTTCCTCTCCTCAATCTCTACCTGGCTTTGGCCCCAGCTCACTCTGCCTGGCCTCCCACCCTGGGCCATCTGCCTGCTGTCCACCCCCACTGCTCACCAAGTTCCTCAAGTTCAGCCGTCATGGACTTGGAGCGCAGGGTCAGCGTGGTGCTGGGAGCCCTCTTGGGAGGCGGCGGGGCTGCAAAGAAGAGGGAGGCCTTGGACCTCCTGTCCAGCAGCAGGCAGCGCGGCGTGGCCAGGTGCAGGTGCCACTTGCGCTCCACCGCCTGGATCTCCTCGTACTCCCGCGAGGATGAGTCGCACTGTGCCAGGATCTTGTTCAGGCTGCGGCTAGATGCAAACTTCTTCATGGCGCTGGGAGCTCAGGGGGGTGCTGAGGGCCCAGTGGGGCCAGGGTAGTTGGGGCCTCAGGAGGTAGGTGGTCAAGGGCCCCACCGGGGGTCACAGTGTTGGCCAGCTCCCGCCTGAGTGCCCACCCTGTAGGCTCCGAGGTCTGAGCAAGGGGGCACCAGAGCCATGAGGTGGGGGCTGGGAGGGGTCTCCCGGCAGGCTGGGCTCCTGCTGCTCCAGGACACCCCCACCCCAGGCCCTGGAACCCACTGCCCCGCGGGGAACCAGGGTGTGGGCAGCTGAGCCAGGACCCGGGCTGGGCTGCCCAAGCTGGCAAAGCCTCCTGGGCCCAGGCTGTGCCGCGACGTCGCGGGGAGAAGACGCTTTTCCTCTTCCCTCAGGTGCCGCCTCCCCCTTCCCTCCGACAATAAAGCGGCGGCAGCGTCAACCTCACAGTTGCTATGGCAACCCCGGCCTCCAGGCAGCTGCTGGCAGAGTCGGGAAGGAGGGCTCTTCCACGCCAGGGGCTGGGGGGACGCCGGGAAGGAGGGGGTGGGGATCTGAGGAGGGGCACCCTGGGGTCAGGGGTCAGAGGCTGAGGGGCCAGGGCTGGTGGGCTAACATCAGGGGCTGGGAAGGCACCCAGGCCACGAGTGTGGGTATTTCACCTAGGTTTAGGCATCTGACATCCACAGTCTGGGGTCAGGGGGTGGGCACAGGAAAGTGAGCCTGGGGTCAAAAGTCTAAGGTCAGGAGCCAGAGGGGGAAGTCTAAGCCCAGAGGCCTGAAGCCTGGCCCCTCACCTCTGCGCCGAGCCCCATCTTCTTCTGGCTTCCTCGTCACAGATACAACCTTCATGACGAGGCGGTTCCCGCCCTGGCGGATCAGAGCCACCACCTGCTTGTGCCCGACCTTCACCACGTTCACCCCGTTCACCTGGGACAGACAGGTGGGTGGTGGGGGTGTTCCAAGTATGTCCTCCTTAGGGCTCAGGGGTCAGCACCCCACCTGGCTGCACAGGTAAAGACAAGCCTCACCTCGATGAGGAAGTCCCCGGTGCGCAGCCCGGCCCTCCAGGCCACACCCTCCACATCCACCGACTCAAGATACTGGAGCGCAGGGAAGGCCGGTGTGGGCGTGAACTCCTCGATGGGGGTCTCTGCTGCAGGGGGAGGGGAGGGGAGGGGCGTGGGGGAGGGCAGTTAGGAACAGTGCTTCACCTGCATGGTCCGGGTGGCGGCAGCTGTCCCACAGCAACCTCCCCACAAGTGGCTCGACACGCCGAACAAAGGACAACTGAGGCAGCGTGTCCGGGTGTCCTGGGGCCGGGGGGCAGCAGGCAGAGCCATCCAGGGTAGAACCACCCCCCGCAGCCCCACCAGAAATGACTCCCACTCCCTTAGACATGCTCCATCAGGGACTCTGGAAATCAACAGGGGGAAGGGACTGCCTCGTATAGAGATATTCCAAACCAAGATTAGAGTCAGAGCAGAGGGGCAAGGCAGGGGGACAGGAGCTGAACTGGCAGGAAGGGAGGGAGGGAGGGAGGCAGGGACTGAGGACGGGACAGGGGTGAGGCAGGATAAAAGGGTGAAGCTGGGGGGCAAGGGTGAGGCAGGGAGAGGAGCAGAAAGGAAGAGCAGAGACAAGACACAGAAGACACCCTGAGCAGTAGGCAGCCCCTGCCAGCCTGCCAGCCCAGCCCCACACCCACTCTCAGTGCTGTCTTCCCTTCCTTACCTTTGGCTCCCCGGAGCACAAAACCAAAGCCCTCATGGTCCCGTTTCTGCAGGACAGCCACCTTGTCGTCAATGACGTAATCGCTGGTGGAAGAGAGCAGGGAGGGGTGAGGAGAGCCCTGCCAGAGAGCACAGCTGGCCTGGCTGACCCCACGCATACTCCAAACAGGATCCCACAGGCACGGCCCTCCCCAGAAGTCGCCCTTGCACTGGCAGCGGAAGGCAGAAGACAGAGGTGGGCTGAGGACCGCCTCCCCTCCTCTGACCCCTTCATCCTCAGGCCTCCTCGGCCAGCTCTGGCCCTCCCTCCACGGCTGATACCCTGTCCGCACGCATGCCCGCCCCTGCCCACCTGCACACCGGCCCCACCTGTACCTGTGTGAAGTGAGACTGTCATAGGAGCCCACAGTGTAGTGACGGAAAAGGCGCTTCGTCCGGTCTTCTCGGGTTTCTGAGGGGAGTTGCAGGAGCTGACGGAGGGCCGCATACTCCAACTGACCTGAACTGCCCCTCAACCATGCTGGCTGCCAGCCTCTGGCCTGGCTGTACCCTCGTGAAAGTGGGGGGCCCAAAGGTCCTAAGGTAAGAAGGCTGAGGGGACCATGTTGGAAATCCTGGCTTCTAGGGGTCAGGGTCCAGAATAGGGTAGCAGCTTTGGCTCATCTCTCCCCTGAGCCAGGGGCAAGGCCAGGGCCATCCTCAGAAAGAGTCAGCAAGCCCCAAAGCTAAGACCAAAGGAAGTGTGTACATACGTGGGCCTAGGTGTGTGCGTGACTTGTAGTCACATGTAAGTGCTGTGTTCATATAGGCGTGTGTGTGCATGTGACCACAGTCATGTATAAGTGTCGTGCAGCAGGCAAGGAGGTGGCACTGTCCTCACTGAAACTCTCATAAGAGCCCATTGATGCTCAGCCTCACAGGGTCCCTTCCCGGGCAGGAGGTCCAGGTGTGGGGCGGGGTCCTCTTCCTGATGTCACTGCATCCCACAGATTCCTGGCCCCATCTGGACTCTTGGTCTCTAAGTCCCTCACAGCTGCTAGAGGGCTAGCCAGCTGTCCACCTGCTGCCCCACCCACGGCCTCGCTGATTTTTTGCAAGCCTGCAGGTCCCAGTCCACATCTTCAGCCACAACGCCTGGGCTCCAGGCTTGCTTCTCCAGCCACCTGTAAGATTCTCTTGCACTCCAGCCCCCACTCCGGCTCTCCTGGCTTCTAGCTCTCCAGCACCCTGGAAGGCTCCCAATGTGGCTCTACCACCACCTCACATTTCATCCACAGTTCATCTCCCATTCCCTATCATTCTAGCATTTCTCAAGATTAATTAATTCATTCAGCAAGTATTTATTGAGCTCTAACTGTGTACCAAGCACTTTTTGTTTCAGGCTCTGAGAATAAAGCAGAGAACAGAACAAAGCCTCTACCCTGTGGAGTTTACAGTCTATTTGAAGAGAGAGACAGAGAGACAGGAAACAGGTGCATGCATAATATGTCAAATGCTGGCAAATGTTAGGAGAGAAGTGAACAGGGTGGGGGTACAGAGAAAATCAGCAGTTCCAGGGTGGTCACATGATGGCTCATCAGGAGAGGATAGTTGAGAGGTACAAAACATTAGGGAGCAGCCTGAGGACTCTGTGGGCAAAGGGCTTCCAGGGAGCAGGGGCACACAGGGCATAACCCACATGGCAGGGATGGGTTTGGGTGTTCAAGGGACAGTGAACAGCCATACAGCTGGAGCAGAAGGAGTGAGAGAGAGAGGAGATGAGATCACAGAGGCAACCTACAGTTGATTGTGAGCTCCTCGTAGATAAGGACCACATCCCATTCATTTCTGTGATTCCAGCGCCTAGTACAGCAGCTGGCACAGAACAGGCCATTCAAATGCCACCTGGAAGACCAGATGGGTGGACAAGTAGCTGAGTAGGTACATGGGTGGATAGATGGAACAAGAGAGAAGTAGAAGGATAGATTAGAGAAAAGGTAAGTAGATATTTAAGTGAATGGAGGGAAAAGGAATGGGCTTGTGGGGGAAGAATGGATGGAACGAATGGCAGTAGATGAGTAAACGGATGGACAGGTGGGCAGGGGGGGTTGACAAAGAGGAGACAGCGGGATGAGTGGACTGATCAATGTTCCGATCTAGATGGATAGATGGTTGGGTGGATGCGTATGTGGGTGCATGGAAGGAGGGGTTGGCTGGGTGGGTTGACAGCAGAGTAGATGGATAGCAGGAAAGGACAGTGAGTCAAGGGATAAATGGCTATAAGAGTAGATGGAGCAGTGGCTGGATAAAATAAAGAAAGAATTCCTGTTAACAGAAGAAGACACAGGTGTCAGGAAAAGTATTAGTCTGAATTTCAGGATCCTGCCACTAGTACGATTCTCAGTAAGTCAACAGACCCCTTCCTCTCCTCGTAGAGCAAGAAAATTCACCTCACAGGGCACTCTAGGTTCTGACGGTCTAACCACATCCCTCCCCGTAGCCCATCTCGCTTCTCTCCTCTCCTTACACACCTTCTGCCATTCCCAAGGCCAAAGCAGCACAAGCCTCATCACTGCTGGGCGGGGGCAGGCAGACGGGACATCAGACCCCTTCCTGCCTCCATTACACCCTTTTTCACATTGATCCAACATTTGAAAATGTTGAAATGTTCGTGGTACCTGCCTACAGAAGGACACCCTCAAACTGCACAGTTCATTAACCTCCAGTTTTTAAATTTTGTCAAATTATATTAATTACATAACAAAAATTCATCTTCCAGTGTTATTAATCATACACATAAAAGCCAGTTCAAGTGAAAACACACAGCATGACCCCCCCGCCCCCCAAGTACTGGAAAGACAGGGAAGAGGGATGGAGGGAGAGGAGGGGAGGAGGGAGGGGAGGAAGGAGCTGGCCAGAGCTTTCCAGGAGCCCTACAGACCCTACTGAGCGCACAGGGTTTCACCTCACCTCCCAGCTCTCTGCCTGCCGCTGCTCCTTTTTACCCCTTCTGCCCCAGACAGGTACCTGGGAGGTATACTCTCTGATGACCCTGGGCATCAGAATGGCCCATAGCAATAGCCCCTTTTTGGCCTGCAAGTCCTTCTCTGTCTCCACTCCAGTCTCAGAAATAGATCTTTCTTTGGAAAGAAAGCTGAGCCTGTTGGAAGCAGACTCCCATTCCTGAGCTGCCCTCCGGCCTCTGGCAGAACTCAGCACCTAGGTCCCAGATCAGAGAAGCTGACGGTTGGTCTTCAGCTGCTTACTCCCACGCCTCGCCAGTGGGCAGACCCCACAGGCCTCTCTCGCTCTGCCCACCCGTGACAGGATCCCATCTACTTGGGTCCCTTCTGACACTCTCTAGGTGACACACCCCAGAGCACCCTGGTCTAAGAGCCCTGCAGCTGTCGGAGGCTCACAGCTTCTTCTCGGGGTTACTCCTCACACCTCCCATCTCCGAATTCTCAGCCTACCCACCCCCCTCCACCTCCTCACTCTGCCCTGCCTGGGCCTTCGCCCTAACCCTTAACGACCTGCATAATCGAGACAGTACAAGCCAGTCTCCTGCAACACTGCAGCAAACTGGAAAGTTCCTCCACTGGGTCTCACAGCCACCTGACCAGCTTCAGCTCCCTAGTACAGCCCCGCCATCCCTCAAGGCACACACCTGAGTTTCACTCACTCAGAGGCCCTGACGCATGGCAGCTACAGCACAGACCTGCAGCCCACCGCCCTCCTCGAGATGAACTAACGACGGCCTCCACCTCCTAGACCTGCTGGGAAGAGTAAGCGATTTCTCAGCTGTACAAGTACTTCAAGCTATGCCAGACATCCGGACGCTGCTAGGAGCAAGCTAGATGCCAACGCATGTAGATCTACAACGGCAGGCCCAGCCCCAGCAAGCAGGCTCTGCCTCCGTCCCCACCAGCCAACCAACCACCTAGCAGACTCCGGGCTTCTTTCATGGCTCCTTTCCGACTCCTTCAGGGCAACCCCAGGGGCCCCCTGTACGCTCACATCCATGACAGCCATGCACCAGCACATGTGCTGTAACTGCTATGCGTGCCTACTCCTCTCTAGGCAGAGAGCCGGCCTCTGCAACCCAGCTCCCAACATACATCAAACACCTAGTAAACATTTGCTCTTCCCAAACCCCAGCTCCAGTCCAGACCTCCCCAGCCCCCATCCCAGCTTCAGACTCTGCTTCTGGTTCCACACAGTTCTCAAACCAGAGCCTTCACTGTCTTCCCACGAGAGCACACAGGACCCGTCCCTACTCAACAGGCCAGAGACCCCTCTTCCCCACCCTCCTCCACGTAGTTGGTACCAGGACCCAAATCTCTGAAACCATTCCCCACATGGACACACTTCCCCAACCTCCCTCCCCAGGAAGACAACAGGGGGCCATGTCCCTTCCATGCTCCCAGCCACCAGGAGAGCCGTCAGGGCGAGACAGGGAATGGCTGAGTAAAGTAGTAAAGGCATCTGCTCAGGAACAGGTCAGCAGCCACACTCCGGCCCCCGTGGGTCTTTGCAATGTTCCACGCAGAGCAGAGGTCCAGGCCACGTGGAGGTGGCCTCCCCTTGGGAAACTCACAACCCAGGGCAAAGGGGCCCAGCAATCCTGGGCCCAAGCCCTTCATGTGCAGAGCGAGGGACGCATGCACCCTCAGTCTAGACACAACCCTGGTAACAACCACTGGCCACCACTTCTCCCACTAACTCTCCAGGGTAGAAGTAACACTCATGAGTGGGGGACTCCTAGGACCCCTAAGTTAAGGGTACAGCCCAGACACACAGCCGGCCCTGGCCTGAAAGCCACAGAAAAAACAGACACTGCTTTCTTCTGGCAGGACCACCTCAGATCCCAACACCCAGAGAGGGTGCTTTCTGGAGGCCCAGGCAGTCAGCGAGGTCTGTCTAAAGCTGTCCAGCCTCAAGAGCGGCAGCCTTCACCCCAACGGCCTCCCTGCAGGCCCAGGATACAGCCATCCCCTACCAGCTGCCCTTAGACCGTCCTGGCCCCAAGGCACCCACAACAGCCCCTCTGGGCCCAACTGGCCTCATTTCCTCTTGGCTGGTCAGGCCTCCCTGCACTGCCCACTTGGACAATCTGTCCACTTTGGAAAGACGCCTCTTTTCTCATACTGACCTCTTTACTTATCTGCCAGCCACGTAGGAATCTCACACTCCAAACACCCAGTATTTCTGTGAGACTACGTGTGTGTGTGTGTGTGTGTGTGTGTGTGTGTGTGTGTGTCGGGCAAGGGGTGATGGGGCAGGGGTTATCGGGGTTATAGTCCCTGGGAGCCACATGTGGGATCACATACAGATGCACGTTCATAATGTGTGTCCTATGGGCAGGTCACGTGTGTCTGTACAGCTGTGGGGGGCCCAGCTCCCCGCACATGTGCCCCTAAGTACGTACAGGGTAGTGCACACTGTGTCACATACACAAGTTTGTGTCCACTTCAGATATGTGTTTGACTTTACTCTAGTCCTTTCTCTACAAATATCCACGGGTTTAGCTCCAAGCAAGACCACAGGGGAGCTGGAAGGGGCAACAGCGGTCGGTAGCCACCCAGGGGATGTAGGATCACTCACCGTGCCGTGTGTCATACTGTCTCATCTGCACCTCCTCCACGCAGTCAGCCGGGAACCAGCCCGTGCGGCCTTTCACGGTCCCCTCCCAGAAACCGCCCTCCCCAATGCTGAGCACTGGAGGGACAGAAGCCAGATAGGGTGTCAGGGTAGAGCAGGACGACCGGGAACCCACCTCACCCACCACCACCATAGGCTCAGACTCTGCCTACCCTGACCCTTCACACAGGCCCTTCCCCCTTTCTCCCCTTCTCTCCCCTTTCCTCCCTTCCTCCTCCTGGCTTTTTCCCCAGGGAGGTTTTGGGAGCCACACAGAAGACAGAAACGAACAGATGGACACCGCACAGGACAGACATGTGGGGGACAGAGAGACACACAGATGGACACACTCAAGGGGGGACAGGAGGCAGAGGCAGGGGCCACAGTCCTGCTCCTGTCCTCCCAGCTGACCCCCTCCTCCTACCCCTTGAACCAAACCCCATCCTTGCTCTGTTGCCCACCCCAGAGGTCACTGTCAAAAACTCAGGGTCATCGTGCTGTGACCAAGGGTTGGGCCACATGATGGATCAGAGGAGGCCCGACCTTACAACTGTTTCCTTCTCAGCTCCCTGGACATATAGAGCTCACAAGGATCGGACCCCAGTAATGACAGAGGCCCCCATAATTAAAGGAGCTTGTCACAGCACAGGAGCTCCCCAAAACACAGGAAGCGTTAGTGACAGAAACCCTCCATAATACACAGACACCCCCATAACTGTCACACATGTTCCCCACCATGGGACAGGATCCCCACATATCACAAGGATTTCCAATGAATAAGTCTCAGAAGTGACATAGGAATCCCATAATTCGAGGAAGGTTCCTGATGGGATAGGGTCTTTCAAATACACAGAACCCCAACGACACCAACCTCCATCATGACACAGAAACACCCCCATGACGAGAGGAGCCTCCATGGTGACAACAAGGAACCCACAGTGACAGAGGACGGAGAGGGACCCACATGACAGGACCCCCGTAAAGACAGGCACCCCTCCCTGACACAGAGCCCTTCACGCTGACACAAGGAATCCCGGGTGGCAGGTGCATCCCATAATGACCACAGCGGCTCGGAGTTCCAGAGATACCCACCTCCATGACAGAGACCCCAAAAACGGCATCAGCCCCTCCACGATCGCGGAGGACCCCAACCACGCACCCGAGAGGGGAGCCCCCCTCCGCCCGCGCGCCCCGCGACCCCGCCCCCCCCCCGCCCCCCTCACCCTTCACGGCCTCGCCGCGGTGCAGCGGGATCTCGCCCTCGCCCTGCGGGCTGTGCGCCTTCACGGCGATGAACTTGCGGCCGGGGACGGCGCTGTAAAGTTTCC
>NC_043709.1:119386-133499 GCF_006229205.1 Suricata suricatta
GGCGGCGGCGGCCGGCCCTCCTCCCTCCCCTCCAGCGGCCGCCTCGCCACCGCGGCCCCGCGGCGGGAGAGGCCACGGGGCGAGGGGCACTGCGGTACCCAGAGGGCGGAGGAGGGGTCGGGCTGAGGAAGGCGGGGAACGCGGTGGGCAGAGCCAGGTGGGAGCAGGGGAGGGTTTGGGGGCGGCTCCGCGGCCGGGAGGGGCTCCCCCAGCGGCCCGCCCCCAGCTCCCCAGCTCAGGCCTTGGCCTTCTCCTCCTGGCTACTGCCCGATGCTGGGCACCCAAATCCTCCTCCAGACCTGTGTCCTTTCCTCCGCGACACCTGCCCCTGATACCCACGCCCACTCTGTGCTGACCACCTTCCCCAGACAGCTCCCCCGACCTGGGCACGGGGCCTGAGGCCTCGGCCTTCCACCTTCCCGCTGCTAAAAAGACTACACTAGCTCCCCAGTAGCTAGGCAGCCCAGGTCCACATTCTCAGGCAATAGGCAGTCTCTCTGGGATGGTGAGGGTTAGCTACACTCCAGTCACATGGTTGGGTACCTTTGCTTCCTCTGGGCTACTCATGATGCTGTTCCCGCCGCTTCAACTATTCTAATCCTACTCATCCATCCAGTTATTAAGTTACTGTCACTCAGCTACAACTCCGGGCTCCAGGTTTCTCTGCCCTGCTCTGGGATGCTGGGGGGGGGGGGGGGGACACACATATTGCAGGGGGCTAAGGGCTCCTTGCCAGGCTCTACCAATAGGGGGTGCTGGGAGTGGGGAGATGCCAGACCAGGCCTCCCTCTACAATATCACCTCCCAGCCAGCAGCTCAAATGCCACCCTCTCTCCTTTAACCAAAGGCCATCCCCCACCCCAGTCTTCTCCCTCCCATGGTGCACCAAACTTCCTCAGCCCCCTCCTGGCCACTCACCAGGAGGCCTCCTTACCCGAATCACTGCCCTCCTAACTGCTTCTTAGTCCTGGGCCCCGCTGTCGGTGTCCTTCTGACACCTTTAGAACTCCCTGCTATTTGTTCCTATCACATCTGGCACTCCAGATACCTCCTAAATGTTTGTAGAAAAATAATAATGATCCTGCCATCCCCACAGAACAGTGAGCTGGAGCTCCACAAAGAGCCGGTCTCAGTTCTATACTGGCTAAAAAGGTAAATGAATATACAAAAAATAAATGGAAAGCAAGGCATCTATAGGTTTTTGTTTTTGCAAAACCGAAACATCCCAAAGTTTGTTCTTTTAGCCACTGGGCCATCCTACCCTTAAGAAATCCATGGGACATGCAAAAGCTTCAGGGGAGAATTAAGGTGATTTGGAGTAGGACAGACAGCCTTGGAGTCTGGGCAGAGACACGGAAAGAGAAGAGACATCACAGGTCACAGCTGCATGAGCAGGGACAAAGGCAGAGGAAGAAGTGGCTTTAATAAGCTCGTGCTGCACCCCAAGCCCTGTGCTGAACACTCAGGCTTAGAAACTTTGGGAACCAGGTCTACCTGGGTCCCAGTTATGCCACTTCCTAGTTCTGTGACTTAAGACTAGTCACTTACCCCATCTGAGCATCAGGACCCTCATCTGTAAAGTAGTAATAGAGCACAGCCTCATGTATGGCCAAGGTGAAGTGAAATGATACACATATGCTGCTCAGCCCAGCTGTCATCTTGGAAACAAAGTGCTGCTCATGTAACCCATTGAACAACGTCTCCTGAGCACCTTCTATGTAACTGGCTCTGGGGAAGCTATAAGAGGACGGCTCCTGCCCTCAAAGCGCCAGGAAGAGAGGCGCCTGAAACCAGCAGTGGCTGGACTGTGCTGTGGGCCAGAGGATCCCAGTAGGGACCCATCAGCTTCCCAGGTTCCAGAAGGCTTCCTGAAGGAAACCACCATGTGGATTTAGTTCTACCTTACCAATGAGAAACCTAAGCATGGAGTGATTAGCTGTCACCCAGTCAACAGATGCCAGGTCTGCACTGGCCCCAACCATCTGTCTGAAGAGCCAGCGCCCACTGAGGCCGGTAGGGCTTCAGCCCAGACTTCTTCCTCTAAGTGCCAGAGATGCCAAATCCCTCCCATATCCCTGCTTCTCAGGGTCCCAGCACTAATGGTAAGGGGCAAAGAGTAGAACCAGAGAGTCCTGTGGTTATACAGGGCTGGATAGGTAGGGGAAAGACAAAGACTCCCCCCGGGAGACAGGGAGAGGGGTCCCTCATAAGCTTCAAGCCCTGATGGAGATAAAATTCCATTCCCAACCCCTTACCACACACCACCCAGCCCGACCTCATCTCTCAGCCTTTGTCCTAGCACTGCAGGAAACTTTGTAAAGCACAGAGCTGGCCAAACCCTCTCCTTCCAACATGCTCCCTGAGCTCTGTTCAGGGCAAGTCCAGCTCCAACCAGATCAGCGTGGACAGGGCCTCACCTTCTTCCACTTCCCATCCAGGAAGGCCCATCTGGGGGCCTGCAAGTCCCCCACCCCAAGCCTCAGCCCATCACTGTAGAGGTGCCAGGCACCACTAGGCCTCTCCTTGCCTCTCCATGCTGGTTCCTCCTGCTTGGGTCCCAGCACCCCACCCACCCAGACCCTGCCAGGGCCTCCCAGACCCCTCCTACCTGATCTTGCTCTGGCTGCCCCTGCCTGCTGTGGGGCCACCGATGTCATTCTCTTGGTCACCATCCCGATCCCGGTCTTTCTCCTCCTGCAGCCGCTGGAGCAGCAGCTGATGGGGGAGGCTTCGCAGAGAGGGTCCAGGAGAAGCTGCCGGCTGCACCTCACCCTTCAGGTTGATGTCACTGGCTGAGCGCTGCAGGGGCCGAGGGGAGGCCAGGCCACTGGGGCCAGCCAACCGCCGCCGCTTTGCATAACTGGGGGTTTCCCTGAATGGTACTGGGGTGGGGGTGGGGGGCACAGATGAGACTCTGGACAACCAGATAGGGTGACCAACTTACCCTGGTTTGCTTTCCAGATTTTAAAACTAAAATCCTATGTCCCAGGAACTGCCTCAGTCCTGGGCAACCAGGACAGTTCGCCAGCCTATGACTGAAGCTACCATTAAGGGTCACATCCCAAACTGCTTCTAACTCTAGCTTTGGGGGTAGAAGCCTGCTCCTCCTGCCAGCCAAATGAGGTCTTGGGTGTGCTCAGATCTGTTCTTGGAACTGCCCATTTCACAGGCTTCAGCAGAGACAGAACAGACCACATATGATAAATCTCACCAGGTTATGCTATACTAGACCATCTTTGTTGACTATAACAAGGGAAACCATAAAAGATGTTCTAGACAAGGGGTTGGCAAACTTCTGTAAAGAATCAGACAGTAGCTATTTCAGATTTTGCAAGCCCTATAGTCACTCTCCCAAGGACTCAACATTGCCACTCTAGCACAAAAACAGCCACAAACAATATATAAGCAAATGGGTGTGGCTGAGTTCCAATAAAACTTTATTTAAAAAGCAGATGGTGATTTTAAAAAACATGATCCAACTGTATGCTATTTACAAAAGAATCACTTTGGATCCAAAGACACAAGTAGGTTTAAAATAAAAGAATAAAGGAAGATATTTCATGTAAATAGTAACTAAGAAAGCTAAGTTGTTATATTTATATCAGACAAAACAGACTTAAAGATAAAAACTGTTACAAGAGACAGAGGACATTGTATACTGACAAAAGTGTCAATTCACCAAAAAGATTAACAATTATTAACATATATGTGCCAAACAACAGAGCATCAAAACATGAAATAAACATTAATACATTTGGAGAAATAGACAGTTCTCTAATAATATTTAAGACTTCAACACCCCACTTTCAATAATGGATAGAACATCGAAAGGGACAATCAATAGGACACAGAAGACTTGAACCAATCAGACCTAACAGATATGTGTTTAGAACACTACAGAAAACAAGAGCAGAATATACATTATTCTCAAGTGCACATGCAACATTCTCCAGCATAGACTATGTGTTGGGCCACAAAACAAGTCTATAAATTTTAAACAACTTAATTCACACAAGTATCTTATTCAATCACAATAGGATGAAACTAGAATTGAATAACAACAATAACAACAACAAACTCAAAAACTCAAAAATATGTAACAATTAACACACTCTTAAACAACCAGTGTATCAAAACAAAACACAAGAAGTTAGAAAACAATCTGAGAAAATGGAAACAAAAACACAACACATCAAAACTTATGGGATGCAGCAGAAGTCATGCCAACAAGGAAATTCATAGCTGTAGACATCTATATCAAAAAAGGATAAAAGTCTCAAATCAATAACCTAAATGCACATCTTAAGGAACTAGAAAAAGAGAAGCAAACCAAACCCAAATCTAGCAGGAGGATGGAAATATAAAGATAGACAAAGATAAATGAAAAATAGAATATAGAGAAAATCAATGAAAACAAAAGTTGTTTCTTTGAAAATATCAACAAAACTGATAAACCTATAGCTAGACTTTTTTAGAGAAAAAAGAGAAGAAGGACATAAACAACTAAAATCAGAAGTGAAATTGTGGCACTGCTACCAATCTTACAGAATTAAAAAGGATTAAAAAAGAATACTATGAACAACTGTATACCAACAAATTCAATAACTTAGATGAGAGGAACAAATTTCTAGAAAAAACAGAGATTACCAAAACTGACTCAAGAAGAAGTAGATGATCTGAACAGATCTATAACAAGCAAAGAGATGGGTCAGTAATCACAAATCTCCCAACAAAGAAAAGTCCAGCACCAAACAGCTTCACTGGTGAATTCCATCAAACACTGAAAGAAGAATAAACATCCATCCTTCTCAAACTCTTCCTAAAACTAGAAGAGGAAGAATACTTCCTAACTCGTTTCAGTGAGCAATTAAAAAATAAGCAAACAAGTTGACATTTCTCCAAAGAAAATATACAAGTGGCTAATAAATACATGAAAAGATGTTCAATGTGATTAGCATTAGGGAAAAGCAAATAAAAACAACAGTGAGATACTACTTCACACCAACTAGAATGGCCATAATTTAAAAAAAAAAAAAAAGCTGACTACAAGTGTTAGCAAAGATTTGAAGACTTTGGGATTCTCATACGTTGCTAATGAGAATGCAAAATGATGAAAAACAATTTGTCAGTTTCTCAAAAATATAGAATTATCATATGGCCCAGCAATTCCCCTCCTAAGTTTATACCCCAAATAATTGAAAACAGGTATTCAAACAAATACATTTCACACATTTTCACAGCAGCAATATTCATAATAAGTGAAAGGTACAAACAACCCAAGTGTCCTGTTGGAGGGTGTGTGGATAAACAACATTTTATACATATAAATGATGGAATATTATTCAGCCATAAAAAAGAATGAAGAAGTGATACATACTACAACATGGATGAAGCTTGAAAATAAGCAAAGTGAAAGAAGCTAAACAACAAGAGTCACATATTGTATGATTCTATTTATATGAAATATCTAGACTAGGTCAATCTGTAAAGACAGAGTGTGTTAAGGGTTGACAGAGACTAAAACAGAGGAGAATGTGGAATAATTAATGTATACACGGTTCCCTTTTCAGGGTGATGAAAATGTTTTGAAACTCAATAGATTTGGTTGTATAACACTGTGAATATATTAAATACCACCGAATGATTCCACTTAAAATACTAGTTTTGTGTGAATTTAACCTTAAATAAAATATAAATCCTCAATTTTAAAGCCTCAACTTAAAAACAAAACAAAACAAACAAACAAAAAAGCAGACTGTGGGCTAAATTTAGCCTGTAAGGCCTCATCGACCTCACTGACCGAGCCCTATTCTAGACTCCTATTAGCAAAGTGTGGGCAACAGACCCTCAGCCTCACCTCAGAGCTGAAACCCATTGGAAATGCAGACCCTGAGGCTCCGCCCAGATCCACTGAGTCAGAATGTACATTAACAAGATCCCTGGCCTGGGTGGCTCAGTCGGTTGAGGGTCCCACTTCGGTTCAGGTTATGATCTCAGTTCGTGAGGTTGGGCTCCATGCTGACAGCTCCGAGCTCAGAGCCTGCTTAGGATTCTGTGTCGCCCTCTCTCTGCCCCTGTTCCATTCACACTCTGTCTCTCTCTCAAAAATAAACATTAAAAAATTCTAACAAGATCCCTGGCTATAGCATGAGAAGCACTTCCCTCAAGCACTATAGGACAGCAAGTCAGTGAGAACCTGCCCTGGAAAGCATGTACGGGAGAGACGGAGGGGAGAATGTGGACCCTAAGTTGGTCCGAGCTGAGGGAAGTGGGGAAGCAGAGAGAAGTGCTCCAAGGCCTATCAGTCTTAAGGACTAGAGAGCTGTCTACATGCTTCAGTGTGTCGCTTCCCTTGAAGGATAACAGGACCCAGCTGACCAGACCCTCCACTAGGGCTCCTTTCCTGAGGAAGAAAGAGGAGGATGGACAGGCAGAGCCTCCCTCCGGCTCTTCACGTACAGGCCCATGCAGGCTCCGCAAGCTGGGGTGAGACATGGCCACCTGTGAGTGTCACTAAGGGAGCACTCTTGGACTGAAGGTGTGCCGATGGAGTAGGGGTGACAAGGACAAACCCCTGAAAGACAGGCTCTGCCCCTCACCAATCCCTGAGAGGCTGCTGAGTGACCTAAGATAACAAAGCTTATAGTAAACGCTAATGAACATATTACCTATAGCTCGGGGACACCAGCCGTGTCATTTGAGTCTATGTGTGATGCCTGAGCAGGCTGGGCTACACGGCCAGCGAAGCCAGCCCCCACACAGGGACTAACTGGTACGGACGCCTGCCCTGTACGTCAGCTCAGCAACAGCGTGCCTAACTCCAACCAGGTGGTCACACTCCAGGTCAGGCAGACGGTAAATCGTAATAATGGTGACCCTAGGAGCCCTAGCATCTCTGTCCACATCAGGAAAATGAGCCTTCCTCTCTCTTGGTCAGGACCAGACATCCCCTCCCTTCAGTCAGCTGGACCAAGGCCACTGCCAGAGTCCAGACACATAGAATCAAATCCCACAGGAGGTCAGAGACGGGAAGGGTATGCAAATAACCACATTTTACTTAAGAAAAACTGAGGCACAGAAGTCCTAAGTAGCTCCCCCATGGCCAAGCTATCACGAGAACATGAAAAGATCCCACATGTCCACAAACCAGAGTTCTTGCCGGCTAACAACTGCCTCCAAAACACTCACCAGCCCCAACCAGACTCTAACTGAGCCCTCACTCTGTCCCTTGTCCCTAACGCACACCGCAAACCTCCTCAGGGTCCTCTCCTGTCCTCTCCCAGCCAGAACCTGGACCCAAACTCTCCACCATGTCATTAGCCCAGTACCTACTGATACTCGCTGCACTGGAGCAACTACAGCAGAAGAGTCTGCCCCTCCCCTCTTAGAGACTTGGTCCAAGATCATGGTCCGCTGGCCTGCCTGGGACATGAGAGGCTCATAATCAAGCCTCATTTGAGGTCTGTTCAGGGAAGACTCTACAGAGGAAAAGTTCTTAAACATGAATTTGCTGGGGAGTCTGTGCTCCACAGAGAACCATGGGGAGAAAAATCTGGTCCACCCAGGACAGAGGGATCTGAAAAGGGCACCCCTCTCTGGCCAGCTAGCTGGAGGGGTGGCCTTTCCAGAAGGGGAGGCCTACCCTCTCCCATAGCCCCACCTACTTTGCACAGGACAGAGATGGCAGGATTCTAAGGACAGGTCCCAGAAAGACACCACACCCATCGCTGACATGGGAGTGGGTGGGGACCTCCCTGCAGCTCCAGTGTGATGGCTCTGCCCACACTTCTGCCTGACCGGCGGCATCTCCTGGTTTTCCTTCCAGGGCCATGAGTCAGGCATATACTGGGCTCCCCTTGGCTTACTGGTTCAGAGCCCAGTGCATCCCCACCACTGTTTTGTTTTCTTTACATAATCTTGTCATACTGAAGCACACTTTGGGTCACTTAAACTGGCTCTTACTCCAGGCAGGAATGACACAGTGAGGATCAATGACTGAGATCCACGGCCCCACGGCCCCTGCTGGCCCTTCATATGACTTAACAGGAGATTAACCTTGACCCTAACTTCAACACCACTCTCAGCCTAAATTGATCCCTAAACCCAGCAATGTCCCTAACCCACAGTCCTAACCTCACCGTACTCTCGACCTTTGGTCCACCCTACACAGACCCTTCGGCACATTCCCCACACCTCAGGACCACTGACAAAGTATAGCCGGAGGAAGAGGTTCAGGTTAGGAAGGGCTCCCTTGTACCATCCCCACTGCCCCCTGTCCTGTTAGGGCCCCGACAACCCCCACAAACCCACATCCAGCAGGGACCTGGGTTGAGCAGAACTCACCAACATCCGAGTCTTTGTGGGTCTTGATGACCTCTGCGAGCTCAAAGTTCCCTGCGATGATGGCCACCTGAGGGGGGAGGGCAAGATGGGGCTCAGGGGTGACAAACCTGCCCCTCCGGCCCCTGTGCGTCCTCCCTGGGCTACGGTGTGGGGTGTTCCTTGGTTGGGGTCCCCAGGCTCAGACCCAGGCCTCTGTCTAACCCACCACCCTAACGTGCCTAGGACTGAGAGGCTTCCTGGGAATGTAATACTTTCAGAAGCTAAAACTAGGACAGGACAGGCCTACGGGTCACCCCACTGATCCTTGTCACAGTCCCTCACACACCAGCACTGAGACAGTGTCAGCCATAGCCTCAAACCTGCTGTCCTCTTGCTTCCCTTCCCTCACCCCTGCATCTAGTCATCCAACAGGCCCTTCCAGACTCATTCAAACCTACCACTCTTCCACTGCTGCGTCTGCCCCGAAGGGACAACCACACAGGGCCTCCCTGCTCTCCTCACATCTCTGACGAGACCTCTGAAGGCCCTCGCATTCACTGAGAAGAGAATCCCAGCTCCCTCCATGGTCCAAAAGTTTCCCCCACCCACAAACTCCAGGCTATGCAGAGACCCATCCATGTGGTCATCCCAGTGCCAAGAACTAAACCCAGCTGGAGAAGGGGCTCAGACATCACCTGAATTAAGGCAGGGACTGGAACCAATACTCTTACCCATAGTTTGGCCTCTGTGCCCACCTGTTCCTGGCAGGTCAAGGCCACGATGGTTCTCCCCTGACCCCAGAGCCCTATGACCCTCCTCTCTCCCTGGAAAGAAGACAGGAAACCAACTGCAGTGAACTCCCCCTACCCCACCATCAACTGGGCACTGTACTGGCCCATCCTCTTCGTCTGCCTCACCCTGGGCCAATCCTGGAGTGAGAGCTCCATTATTGCCTTACAGGGGAAGAATCAAGGTCCAGAGAGATCAAGTCACACAGAGACAGACACCCAGCGGTCAGCCTCATGTTCTTGTAAATCACTTTTGTACCTGGAAGGCTGTCTGGCTATTGTAATTGCGGACATCCTTATTAGCTCCACGGAAAAGCAGGACTCGAGCACAGCTTTCCTGTTGGGAGGGTTGGAGTGGGGGGTCACAACTGGGTGGCTGGAGAGGTGGGGTGAGGATGCAACAGCATGCACACACACAGGGGCACAGACAGGGGTGCAGGGCACACACACCCACACCTCTATGTCCAGTGCACATATGCATAGCATAAGCATCAGCACGTCAGGTGCACACACAGGTCAACTTGACCCAGAAATTCCAGATGTGCACAGTTCACACATGGGATATGTGTTCTCAGGGAACAGATGTGCACGCATGGGCCTACAAGGCCACAGCTCACGACAGGACACAGAGCACACACAGGACTGGACATGCGTACATACACAAGCCCTATACAGGGGCACGTGCGCACACACACGCACGCATGCGCATGCAGTCACACCTGGTTATAGAGGGCACAGATGTGCAGGGCTGTGTTTCCTGAGGCGTTCTGAGCCCCCATGTCAGCTCCATAGAACAGGAGGTGTTCCAGGTGCTGCACGTGCCCAAAGCGGCAGGCCTGGGGAAGAAGGGAAGTGCTGTTGGATTCCCGGACAGAGAGACAGAGCAGACCCTCAATCCTACAGAAAGGGCCGGGAAACCCCCCGCTCCATGACCAAGCCAAGATCCTCACCCTTACCCCCAGGCAGAGGCAGACCAGACAGAGGCAGACCTCCCCACCCTCACACTCCCTGCCTACCTGATGGATCTCCTGCCAGCCATTCTCATCAGTGGTCCCCAGCTGGGCGTGGTCATGAAGGAGCAACTCGCAGCAGAGGGCATCCCCACCCCCCAGGGCGCTGTGGTACAAGGGCGTCAGGCCTCGGCTGTCCTTGTAGTCAGGTGAAGCGCCCAGGTCCAGCAGGGTCTGAGGGCAAGGAGCCTCAGCATTCATGCGGGGCCCAGCTTCCTCTCCCTGCTGGGCCATGTGCCCCTCCAGGCCAGGGCCCCTCCCACACTGACCGTTAGAGCCGCTGCATTCCGCTGGCGCGTGGCACAGTGCACAGCAGTGAGCCCGTCTCGGGTGCGGAAATCCAAGTGAGCACCGCCATTCCTCAACACCTTCAGCATGTCCGTGGCATTATCCAGCTGGGCCGCAAGGCTCAGAGGACACTCTGGGTTCAAGGGACAGATGAAGGTTAAGGTCCCAGCCATTCCAAGGCCATGCCCCTTCCTGCTCTGCTTCTTACCTCCTGAGTCAGGATCGTGGAAATTGGGGTCCAGCCCCTTGTCCAGTAAGCGGGCTACCTTGTCCGTGCTGTGCAGCTGGACGTAGTCCATGAACTTCTTCAGGTTTGCCTGGAACATGCAGCCATCCTGGTCAGCCCAGCACCACAGCTACTATCATCTGGCTGTCGCCCACCTTCCACCAGGAAGCCTCAGGCCACCTGTGGAGCATCTACTGTCCCATACCCCCAGGATCACCTGTCACCCTACATCACGACCTTGTCACCCCCCCTCATATCACCTTAAGCACTACACTCCCACTGTGGCCCATCCCAGCTCAGTTGGGCTCACTTGAAGTCCTTCCCTGCATCCCAAGCCCACTGCAACGATTAGTCTCAGCCCAGCCAGCCCCTCATCAAGGCCACGTTGCCCTGGCCATGCCCCCCCTGCGAGTTCCCTACCCCAACCTCCCCGCTGGCTCCTCCTCCCAGCTCTGGTACCCCAACCTGCCCAGCCTGGAACAGCCCAAGGCATCCAGGCAGGAGCTATCCTCACCGCAGCCCACGGTGACCCATCACTCCCAATGTGGCCTGCTCCTTCTTCCTCATAAGATCATGGCAAGGCAGACCCCCACCCCAGACGCCCTTCCCCACATATGAGTGGCCCCTCCAGTGACATGACTTGACTGCCTTTCATTCATTCACCGAGTCACGCATCAATTCACTCATCAAAGCCTCACTGAGGCTGCTGCTACAGAAGCTACATACACAAGGCAAGGAGCCCTGGCTGGAGGCCCCAGGTCTTCTAAAAATAATCCGAGTACATCAGAAATAGGAGAGAACGCCATGGGAACCAAGGTGGGTCTGGACAATGAAAGAGGAGGAAGCGTGCTCCTGACAGAGGAGAGATCTCGACCAGACCCAGGGTGGACGGTGTGATGGGGTGGAGGGTGGTCAGAGTCCAGGCAGGTAGAAACACAGGCCTGGGGGAAGGAGTTGGATCCCACTCTGAAAACCAGTGGGACTCACTGGAGGTCAATAGTCACCAATGTCCTAGGAATTGCTCGGGACAGTTTTAGAGAAGAGGTAACCACTTTGGGAGGAACCCAGAGTGACAGGGTCACACACTGGGGTGAGTGGACAGAGAAGGCAGAGACCTTTCCACCAAAGGCTCTGCCCAGCCGGAGCCATGGCCCCTGACCCCTATGTGTCCCAAGGGCAGCAGAGAGGCCTGGCATGGAGGCCCCAGGGCCACAGAGGGGTCCCTGGGACCCAGGGGTGATAGTGCTCAGACCCTTCTCCTAGAAGGAGACAGCCTCCAGAGATTGTCAACAAAGTGTTCAGCAAGCAAATGTCCGCTGGTCACTGGAGCCGGAGGTCGAAGCTGAGGGAGTCGGCCTGTGGGTAGGGGCTAAGGCACCCACACTGCCTCTCCTACATTCAGAGAAGGCAGTGAGGTGCCCCCCAGAGAATATTTAGGGTCAGGCCCACCTAGCAATGTGCTCAGCACATATGCCTAAGCACAGGGACCCAGAGTCAGACAGATTCGGGTTCAGCCACAGCTTCACTGGCTGCACACCTGTGAATAAGTCACTTCACTTCTCTGGGACGCAGTATCTTCCTCTGGGAAATGGGATAATAATAATCCCTCCCAGGAGAAAATTAACGAGATGCCCGAATATGAGTGCCCAGCACTGGGCAACCACTAAGTGCTAGGCTCCCTATTCTCCCCACCCCCTCCCAGCTCCCCTAAATGAGAACATCAGGTGCTTGTTCCTCTCCATCCCACTCAGGTCCCCACCAGACACCATGCCCGTCATATCCCACCACCACATCCAGCCCAGGGCCCACCAGAGGGGTCAGCCAGAGTCTGATCTGACTAGAACTCATGACCAGACCACTCACACAACAGCCGCACCCAGCCCTCCAGCTGCCCCAGCACAGGCTGTGGACCCCCTGACACAGGAGAAAACAGGCTGCGCCAAGCTGGAGAGACTGTGCTCAGCCCCCAGCCAGGGTGGGGTGGAGCAGAAGGAGGGCTCTCGAACATTTTTAAAGGACATTTTTGATATCACAAAATCCAGGCAAGGATGAGGTGAAGAGAACACTGCTCCTGGGGGTCAGGAAGTCACCTCTGGAATCCCTTCTCTGTGGCTGCCTCCTTACCTTTGTGTGAAGCTTTGCAAACTGCTTATCATCGATGAGGTTCTGGGCATAAACTCGCCTCTTGTATCGAAACTGGTCAGGTAAAGAAAAGGCAGAGAAAAGGCACTCACCTGGGCTGAGTGAGCAAATGCACGGACAAAACCAAGCCCTGCTTACTCACCCTGCCAGCCACCCAAAGCTCCCGCTGCCGCTGACACCGAGCCAACACCAAGTTCAGACGGGATGAGCGCCTGCTGACCTGCACCACCCTTTCTCTCTCGTTCCCATCCCCAAGATCCCTGGAAAATCACTCCTCTTCCAAGACCTCATTCCAGGCTTACCTTCCTAGATATGCTCTCTGAGAACTAACCCTGTTTCCCTGTGCCACCAAAAGGTCAAACCAATTTCATGCTCAGCCACCAGAATGCATATTTTAATGCTCAAGGCACTTGCCGCCGCCACCCCAAACTATAAGTGTGTCCCCACGTGTAATGGTGCATTCAATATCCCTTCTATTATGAACGGGGGAGCAAATGAGAAAACTTAGGTCTGCCCTCAGAGACCCCTGGAAGGGGAGGGGACACACATGCGTACAGGAAACGCGCCGGCCACTCTACACACCGCTCTGCAGAACCGCGGCGTGTCCCCACCGCACCAGACACTGATGGCACACGGCACACGAGGCTCGCCGCCCGTGCCGCACGCTGCTCGCACCGCACACGCTACACACACCACGCACTGCGCACCGCACACGCTCAGTGCGCCGGCCACACACAGCCCCCCCCCCGCCCCGCACACGCACACGCTCCTCACTAACTCTGCCAGCCCGCGTCCGTCGCCGCCGTGCCCTTCACTACTCTTGCCACGGAACGATGTGGTCGCGCCCTGCGCGCTCGCCGTCCGCCTGGGGCCGCTCACCCCGCCCGCCACTCACCTCCAGGTAGGGCAGGGGCGTGTCCAGGTTGGGCGGGTATTCCTGCAGGAGCCGCTCCTCGTCCAGGAACTTGCCGGCGCGGCCCCGGGAGGGCGGCTGGAAGAGCCCGTAGTTGAGCGCGTCCTGGAGGCTGTGGTTGAGGGCGCAGAGCACGCGCTGCTTGGCGGCCCACACGGGGGCGGCCGGGTCCAGGCGCAGGCACTTCTGCAGCGGAGAGAGCTTGTGAGCGCCGCCCGGCCCGACCCGGCCCCGTGCAGGGCACCGGGTCCCGGGAGCCCCCCACCCGACCCCACCCCGCCCCACCCGACTCCAACCCCCGCCCCCCGCTGGAGTCCCGGGCTCTCCAGCCCTAGCCCCGGACCCCGCGCCACCGCGTCCGGCGGGCGAGGACCCGCCCCGAGGGCGGTGCTTCTCCAGGCCCCGCCCCCGCCGGGCCGGTGGG